>NW_019943331.1:81726-91919 GCF_002910315.2 Salvelinus sp. IW2-2015
AGAGGAACCCTAGATCAGAGCATGACCCTAGATCAGAGATGACCCTAGATCAGAGAGCGAACCCTAGATGTATACGAGCCAGTTAGTCTCGGTTTTGTTTTATGACTGTAAAACAGTTTGAGAAGCGGCTAGGGAGGAGAGACAGGGGGAAGAGAGGCGACTAGGGGAAGAGAGACAGGCTAGGGGGAGGAAGACAGGGTTTGAGAGGAGGCTAGGGGGAGGGAGACGGCTAGGGGGAGGGAGACAGGCTAGGGGGAGGGAGACAGGGTTTGAGAGGAGGGGAGGGAGACAGGTTTGAGAGGAGGTAGGGGGAGGGAGACAGGCTAGGGGGAGGGAGAAAGCTAGGTGGAGGGAGACAGGCTAGGGGAGGCGAGACAGGCTAGGGGGGAGGGACAGGCTAGGGGAGGAGAGACAGGCTAGGGGGAGGAGACAGGCTAGCGGGAGGAGAGACAGGGTTTGAGAGGAGGCTAGGGGAGGTGAGACAGGCTAGGGGGAGAGACAGGCTAGGGGAGGGAGACAGGCTTGGGGGAGGAGCAGGGTTTGAGAGGAGGCTAGGGGAGGGAGACAGGCTAGGGGGAGAGACAGGGTTTGAGAGGAGGCTAGGGGGAGGGAGAACAGGCTAGGGGAGGAGAGACAGGCTAGGGGGGAGGAGAGACAGCGCTAGGGGGAGGAGAGACAGGCTAGGGGAGGAGAGACAGGCTAGGGAGAGGAGAGGACAGGCTTAGGGGGAGGGAGACAGGCGTAGGGTGAGGAGACAGGCTATAGGGGAGGGAGACAGGCTAGGGGGAGGAGAAGGTAGGGAGAGAGGGGCACGGGGAGGAGACAGCTACGGGGGAGGAGACAGGCTAGGGGGAGGAGACATGCTAGGGGGAGGGAGACATGCTAGGGGAAGGAGACATGCTAGGGGGAGGGAACAGTGCTAGGGGAAGGAGACAGGCTAGGGGGAGAGACACAAGCTAGGGGGAGGAGACACAGGCTAGGGGGAGGGAGATGCAGGGGGAGGGAGACATGCTAGGGGGGAGGGAGGACATGCTAGGGGGAGGGAGATGCGAGGGGGAGGGAGACAGGCTGGGGGAGGGAGAACAGGCTAGGGGAGGGAGACAGCCTAGGGGAGGGAGACAGGCAGGGGAGGGAGACAGGCTAGGGGGAGGAGACAGGCTAAGGGGGAAGGAGACAGGCTAAGGGGGGAGACAGTGCTAGGGGGAGGAGAGACAGGATTTGAGAGGAGGCTAGGGGAGGGAGACGGCTAGGGGGAGGACATACAGGGTTGGAGACAGGCTAGGGGAGGAACAGGCTAGGAGGAGGGGGACAGGCTAGGGGGAGGGAACAGGCTAGGGGGAGGACAGACAGAGGTTTGAGGAGACAGGCTAGGGAGTGGGGACAGGCTAGGGGGAGGGAGACAGGGTTTGAAGAGACAGGCTAGTGGGAGGGAGACAGGCTATGGGGAGGAGAGAACGGCTAGGGGAGGGGAGACAGGCTAGAGGGAGAGGGAGACAGGCTAGGGGAGGAGAGACAGGGTTTGAGAGACAGGCTAGGGGAGGGAGACAGGGTTTGAGAGGAGGCTAGGGGAGGAGACAGGCTATGGGGAGGCGAGACAGCGCTAGGCAGAGGAGAGATGGGTTGAGAGACAGGCTAGGGGGAGGGGAGACAGGTTTGAGAGGCGGCTAGGGGAGGAGAGACGGCTGGGGGAGGGAGACAGCTAGGGGAGGAGACAGGCTAGGGGGCAGGGAGACCAGGGTTGAGAGGAGGCTAGGGAGGGAGACAGGCTAGGGGAGGGAGACGTAGGGGATTTGGAGGAGGCTAGGGGAGGAGAGACAGGCTAGGGGGGGAGACAGGCTAGGGGAGGAGACAGGCTAGGGGGAGGGAGACAGGGTTTGAGAGGAGGCTAGGGGGAGGGAGACAGGCTAGGGGAGGAGACCAGGCTAGGGGAGGAGACAGGGTTTGAGAGGCGGCTAGGGGGAGAGAGACAGCTAGGGAGGGGGAGACAGGGTTTGAGAGAAGGGCTAGGGGAGGAGAGACGGTTGAGAAGAGCTAGGCGAGGGGAGACAGGCTAGGGGAGAGAGAACAGGCTGGGGAGGGAGACGGCTAGGGGAGGAGATGGGGTTTGGAGGAGGCTAGGGAGGGAGACAGGCTAGGGAGGAGAGACAGGCTAGGGGAGGAGACAGGCTAGGGGGAGGGAGACAGGCTAGGGGGAGGGAGACAGGGTTCGAGAGGAGGCTAGGGGGAGGGAGACAGGGTTGAGAGGAGACTGGGGAGGAGAGACAGAGTTTGAGAGGAGACTAGGGGAGGGAGACAGGCTAGGGGAGGGAGACAGGCTAGGGGGAGGGAGACAGGCTAGGGGGAGGGAGACAGGCTAGGGGGAGGAGAGACAGGCTAGGGGGAGGGAGACAGGGTTTGAGAGGAGGCTAGGGGGAGGAGACAGGGTTGAAGAGGAGACTATGGGAGGAGAGACAGGGTTGAGGAGACTAGGGGAGGGAGACAGGCTAGGGGAGGAGAGACAGGGTTTGAGAGTAGGCTAGGGGGAGGAGACAGGGTTTGAGAGGAGACGACTGGGGAGGGAGACAGGGTTTGAGAGGAAGACTAGGGAGGAGAGAGACAGGGTTTGAGAGGAGGTAGGGGGAAGAGAGACCGGGTTTGAGAGGAGACTAGGGGGAGGAGACAGGCTAGGGAGAGAGAGACAGGGTTTGAGAGGAGACTAGGGGAGGAGAGACAGACTAGGGGAGGGAGACAGGCTAGGGGGAAGAGAGAAGACAGGGGAGGAGGGGACAGACTAGGGGGAGGGAGACAGGCTAGGGGGAGGAAAGAACAACTAGGGGAGGGAGACAGCTAGGGGGAGGAGAGACAGGCTAGGGGAGGAGACAGGTAGGGAGGAGAGACAGGGTTTGAGAGGAGACTAGCGGGAGGGAGACAGCTAGGGAGAAGAGAGACAGACTAGGGGGAGGAGAGACAGGCTAGGGGGAGGGAGACAGGCCTAGGGGGAGGAGAGACGACTAGGGGGAGGAGAGACAGGCTAGCGGGGAGACAGGGTTTGAAAAGGAGACTGGGGGGGGAGACAGGGTTTGAGAGGAGACTCAGGGGGGGAGAGACAGGGTTTGTTTAAGCAGCAGTAAAGAAGAAGGAGAAGTAGAGAGGTGACCAACTGTTGCTACAGGACTACTTCCTCATTGTTGCCAGTGGGTTTGTTTGAAATGGCTCCTATTGGGTCCTGGTCAAAATGAATTAAACACACAGGAATAGGGTGCCCTATAGGGAAAGGGCGCATTTGCTACAGGCTGAGCTACCAGAGAGACAAACACTACTAGCCCTTCTAATGTTGTCTTATGATACTAGCCCCTTATAGTCCCCTCCTCCCTGTAAGGTAGGAGCGACTGAGATAAAACACTATTAATATTAGTCCCCTCCTCCCTGTAAGGTAGGAGCGACTGAGATAAAACACTATTTATATAGTCCCCTCCTCCTGTAAGGTAGGAGCGACTGAGATAAAAACACTATTTATATAGTCCCCTCCTCCCTGTGTACCTGGAAGGTAAAAAAAAGGCCCCTACCTGAAGGCTAGTTGGCAGAGAGCCTCCACCCAGTCATGGTAGTTCTCTGAGGCCAGGATGTATCTTCTTTGTTGGTGTTCAGGTCGAACGCTCTACAGTCTGGAGGTAGGTCAAAGGTCAACAATTTTATTTTAGAAAAAAAAAAGAGAATTAAAGCGGCAAATAAATGTCATAAACCACATTTTAAAAACAGATAAACTGCCTTTAATAAATCAGGGGTTCAACTGTTTCTCAGATTGCAGAGAGTATACACTCTATGAAAACACTGATATTAACAGATTAAGTACTAGACTGTTTCATGGACAGATTAAGGACCGTTTCATGACAGATGAAGGACTGGTTTCAGGACAGACTTAAGGACTGGTTCATGGACAGATTAGGACCGGTTTCATGGACAGATTAGTACTGTTCATGGACAGATTAAGGACTGGTTTCATGGACAGATTAAGTACCGTTTCATGACAGATTAAGGACGGTTTCATGGACGAATTAAGTTACCGCGTTTTCATGGACAGATTAAGTACATGGACGTTCTCGACTGGACAGATTAAGGACCGGTTTCATGGACAGATTAAGGACTGGTTCAATGGACAGAATTAAGACTGTTTTTCATGGACAGATTAAGGACCGGTTTCATGCGTGAGGTTTCGAGACAATTAAGACTGGTTCATGGAATTAGGACGGTTTCATGACACTTAAGTATCGTTTCATGACAGATTAAGGACCGGTTTCATGGACAGATTAAGTACCTGGTCTCATGGACAGATTAAGGACTGGTTTCATGGACAGACCGTTTCATGGACAGGATTAAGGACTGGTTTCATGGACAGATTAAGGACTGGTTCATGGAAGATTACAGTACCGGTTTCATGGACAGATTAAGGACCGGTTTCATGGACAGTTATAGTAAGTACCGGTTTTCATGGACAGATTAAAGTACTGGTTTCCATGGACAGATTAAGGACCGGTTTCATGGACAGATTAAGTACTGGTCTCATGGACAGATTAAGGACTGGTTTCATGACAGATTAAGGACCGGTTTCATGGACAGATTAAGGACTGGTTTCATGGACAGATTAAGGACTGGTTTCATGGACAGATTAAGGACCGGATTTCTATGGACAGATTAAGGTAACTGGTTTCATGGACAGTTAGTACTGTTCATGACAGATTAAGTACTGGTTTCATGGACAGATTAAATACTGGTTCATGGACAGATAAGGACTGGTTTCATGGACAGATTAAGTACGGTTCATGGACAGATTAAGGACTGGTTTCATGGACAGATTAAGTATGGTTCGATGGCAGATGGACTGTTATGGACAGTTAGGACTGGTTTCGATGGACAGATTAAGGACGGATTTCATGGACAGATTAAGGACTGGTTTCATGGACAGATGAAGGCTAGTCTGGACTGAAAACACTATACCGTCGTTAGGTAGGCTGGAGGCAGCTCTCCTCTGGGGCCAGGGTAACACTGAGCAGTCACACAGCTGAACAATCCTCCTACACTGGGTGGACTTGGAACTTGAGCTGGCGGTTGTGTGGCCTCCGTCAAGGATGTCGTAGAATTCAACTCGACCGATGCCGAAAAGCTAGAGGTAGAGAACCATCCACGTCTTCCTCCACGTTTTCTGTGGTGGACGGATACAGCAGTCATCACGATGAATGTTCTTAAAGTGTTGAAAGAACTTTCATAACATCACTTTGAATTGTAATCAGATGAGAATAGCCTTCAACATTTCTCCAACATTAGTAAAAGACTTTAATCTATTAGCTCAGTTGAGTAAAGTCCATGCAGATATACGGCTCTTGTTGTAAACACTCACCTTTCCAAACTTGTTTCCCTTAACGTAGAGCATCCCCTCCTTGAAAACAACCTCCATCCTCTCCCTGTGTGTGAGGTAATCAAACAGTCCTTGACCTCCACCCTAGTGTAGCTACGTACTCTCTCAAGTCTGTTCGTTAGGTTACCCTCTAGTAAAATTCTGTAGTCTTTGTTCTAATTTCTGTTCGTTAGGTTATCCTCTAGTAAAACTCTGGTAGTCTTCGTTCTAATTCTGTTCGTTAGGTTATCCTCTAGTAAAACTCTGTAGTCTTCGTTCTAAATTCTGTTCGTTGGTTATCCTCTAGTAAAACTCTGTAGTCTTCGTTCTAAATTCTGTTCGAGGTTATCCTCTAGTAAAACTCTGTAGTCTTCGTTCTAAATTCTGTTCATGGGTTATCCTCTAGTAAAACTCTGTAGTCTTCGTCTAAATTCTGTTCATTGGGTTATCCTCTAGTTAAAACTCTGTAGTCTTCGTTCTAAATTCTGTTCATTGGGTTATCCTCTAGTAAAACTCTGTAGTCTTCGTCTAAATTCTGTTCATTGGTTATCCTCTAGTAAAACTCTGTAGTCTTCGTTCTAAATTCTGTTCATTGGGTTATCCTCTAGTAAAACTCTGTAGTCTTCGTTCTAAATTCTGTTCGTTGGGTTAACCACCAGCACCTCAGAGTTCAGCACCCTCCCTCCCCAGTCTGTGTTAACACGGTTACATCCACCACTACCAACTGACAGTCAAGTCCCTTCCCCCCGTCTCTCCACTGCAGCTGTGTTCCAGCGAAGTCAACGCAGCAGTCTGAGGCGATAGTGAACCTACAGATCAGCAGAAGCAAGAGGTCTAGCTTCCCTTCCTTCCCCTCTACAACACGTCATTTACCAGAGAAAGATACTATTTTTCTCTCCATCTGACTTTAAAAAAATGTTTACATGTATCACCAGAAAGACATGCGAAAAATAAACAAGTAATATATTTAATAAATTAAAACAGATCGTAACAGAGTTGTACTGCGATGATTAAACTCATTCTTAGTTATAATCTAAAAATTCTTATCGTGTTCACCATGGTTACGGAAGACACTCCACTCACTTCCCTTTCTGAAGGTAATTCTATCGAAGACCGTGGTATTTCAACACACATTTCTACAGTCCGAAGTTACTAAATCGTTCCACTGTCCATAAAAATGAGCACAGTGGAAAGTCTGATGTGGTTCGTAAAATTGATTTATTAACGTTGCAGAGAAATGTAATTTAATTTTTAATACAAAACAGAAAATAATAAAACAGATAAGAGAAGTAGAGAGTTGCAGAAAAATAGTTCAACCTTTTTATACATACAGAGCGATTCTGTCTTTATCTTATCAGCCCCCGGGGACAATGTTGGGCAACAATAAAAAAATACATGTTACTTCCTCTATTCCACGAATGCTCTGAGAAGCAAGGTCATGCCAACCATGTCAGTCTCACAGAGCCATGTATATCAAGCGGACCTGCTGGGTCAAAATCCTATCTCAAATACTATTTGACGTGCACTTGGAACAATCCTTTTGGGACAATCCCAATTGGTCCCCATTGTACCTGGCAAAACAAACCAGGCACAGCATTAAGTAGGTGACAGTATTTTGAGTATTCCGTGAAGTAAATTCAGAAGTCCATGGAGCCGTGAAGTAAATTCAGAAGTCCATGGAGCTGTGTGCCAGGTAGTCTTTGCGTCCGATATTGGTGACCTGTTTGGTCTGCATGGCCTCCAGTTTGGGACAGTCTGTGATACGATGACCCAGACCACCACAGAACGTACAGCCTCTCTCTCCTGGGAAACAGTAACAAGAAAAAAAACAGGTAGGTTAGAATGGGGGAGGAACCAGGCCAAGACAAGGCAGACATCTGGGCTACTAAATCATAGTTACAGAAATAAACTATTTAAAAAAAGAATAACTTCTGTGAATAGAAAAGGAGAAATGAGTGACAGAGAAGCAGCAGAAGCTGAGCAATAGGAATATACCAACAGAGACAGAGACATATATATCAACAGAGACAGAGACATATATACCAACAGAGACAGAGACATATATATCAACAGAGACAGAGACATATATATCAACAGAGACAGAGACATATATATCAACAGAGACATATATATCAACACGAGACAGAGACACTATATTCAACAGAGACAGAGACATTATATCAACAAGACGAGACATAATATATAACAGAGACATGAATATATCAACAGAGACAGAGACATATATATCAACAGAAAGAGACATATATATCAACAGAGACATATACTATCAACAGAGACACAGAGACATATATATCAGAGACAGAGACATATATATCAACAGAGACAGAGACATATATATCAGAGACAGAGACATATATTCAACAGAGACAGAGACATACTTATCAACAGAGACATATATATCAACAGAGACAGAGACATACATATCAACAGAGACAGAGACATATATATCAACAGAGACAGAGACATATTATATAACAGAGACCATATATATCAACAGAGACAGAGACATATATATCAACGAAAGAGACATATATATCAGAGACATATATTCAAGAGACGAGACATATATATCAACGAAAGAGAACATATATCAACGAAAGAGACATTATCAACAGAAAGAGAGAAAACACATACAGTTGAAGTAGGAAGTTTCACTTATGTTGGAGTCATTAAAACTCGTTTTTCATCCACTCCACAAATGTCTTTTTGGCAAGTGCGGTTAGGACATCTACTTTGTGCATGACACAAGTAATCTTTCCAACAATTGTTTACAGACAGATTATTTCACTTATAATTCACTGTTTCACAATCCCAGTGGGTCAGAGTTTACATACATTAAGCTGACTGTGCCTTTAAACAGCTTGGAAATTCAGAAAATGATGTCATGGCTTTAGAAGCTTCTGATAGGCTAATTGTCATATGGGAAATCTAAAGAAATTAGCCAAGACCTCAGAAAAAAATTGTGGACCTCCACAAGTCTGGTTCGTCCTTGGGAGCAATTTCCAAACGCCTGAAGGTACCACGTTCATCTGTACAAACAAATAGTACGCAAGTATAAACACCATGGGACCACGCAGCGTCATACCGCTCAGGAAGGAGACACGCGTTCTGTCTCATAGAGATGAACGTACTTTGGTGCGAAAAGTGCAAATCAATCCCAGTACAACAGCAAAGGACCTTTGTGAAGATGCTGGAGGAAACAGGTACAAAAGTATCTATATCCACAGTAAAACAAGTCCTATATCGACATAACCTGAAGGGCCGCTCAGCAAGGAAGAAGCCACTGCTCCAAAACCGCCATAAAAAAGCCAGACTATGGTTTTGCACTGCACATGGGGACAAAGATCGTATTTTTTGGAGAAATGTCCTCTGGTCTGATGAAACAAAATAGAACTGTTTGGCCATAATGACCATCGTTATGTTTGGAAGAAAAAGGGGGAGGCTGGCAAGCCAAAGAACAACATTCCAACACTGTGAAGCACAGGGTGGCAGCATCATGTTGTGGGGGTGCTTTGCTGCAGGAGGGACTGGTGCACTTCACACAATAGATGGCATCATGAGGATGGAAATTATATGGATATATTGAAGCAACATCTCAAGACATCAGTCAGGAAGTTAAAGCTTGGTCGCAAATGGGTCTTCCAAATGGACAATGACCCCAAGCATACTTCCAAAGTTGTGGCAAAATGGCTTAAGGACAACAAAGTCAAGGTATTGGAGCGGCCATCACAAAGACCTGACCTCAATCCCATAGAACATTTGTGAGCAGAACTGAAAAAGCGTGTGTGCGCAAGGAGACCTACAAACCTGACTCAGGTACATCAGCTCTGTCAGGAGGAATGGGCCAAAATTCACCCAACTTATTGTGGGACGCTTGTGGAAGGCTAACCGAAATGTTTGACCCAAGTTAAACAATTTAAAGGCAATGCTACCAAATACTAATTGAGTGTATGTAAACTTCTGACCCACTGGGAATGTGATGAAAGAAATAAAAGATGAACTAAATCTCTCCACTATTATTCTGACATTTCACATTCTTAAAATAAAGTGGTGATCCTAACTGATCTAAGACCAGGGAATTTTTACTAGGATTAAATGTCAGGAATTGTGAAAAACCGAGTTTAAATGTATTTGGCTAAGGTGTATGTAAACTTCTGACTTCAACTGTACATATATACCTATATATCAACAGAGAGAGACACATATTTATCAACAGAGAGACCGTGAGAGAGAGAGAGAAAGGAAGGAGAGTAAGTAGCAGAAAGAGATTAGGATTAGTGTTACCTCCGATATCCAGCATGGTCTCGTCTCCTGTCTGTAGGACCTGAAGAACAGGGGGGACCTTCTGCTTGGCCTCTATCAACAGGGCCTTCAGATCCATCAGCACTGACTCGTCTATAGGAGGGAACATTTCAAGGGTTGTGTTCAAGAAGAACCAACAGGAAGAAAAGGACTGAAATAAGCGAGGAGCTACCTGGACTTATCCAAGCATCATTTTTTATTTTCTGTTGAAAATTATTATTAGTATGTTTTTAAAAACATTTTCTGTTAATTAAGTACCCTAAAGATGTACCCTAAATAAGCACCCTAATTAAGTACGACCCTAATAAAGTACGACCCTAATAAAGTACGACCCTAATAAAGTACGACCCTAATAAAGTACGACCCTAATAGAGTACGACCCTAATAAAGTACGACCCTAATAGAGTACGACCCTAATTAAGTACGACCCTAATTAAGTACGACCCTAATTAAGTACGACCCTAATTAAGTACGACCCTAATTAAGTACGACCCTAATT
>NW_019943331.1:91991-95717 GCF_002910315.2 Salvelinus sp. IW2-2015
AAAGTCGACCCCAATTAAGTACAACCCCAATTAAGTACGACCCCAATTAAGTACGACCCCAAATTAAGTACGACCCCAATTAAGTTACGACCCCAATTAAGTACGACCCCAATTAAAGTACGACCCAATTACAGTACGACCCCAATTAAGTACGACCCAATTAAGTACGGACCCCAATTAAGTACGACCCCAATTAAGACGACCCCAATTAAGGACGACCCCAATTACAAAGTACGAACCGCAATTAAGTACGACGCCCAAAAATTAAGTACTGTACTCTATAGCCCAATTAAGTACGACCCTAATTAAATTAAGTACGACCCCAATTAAGTACGACCCCAATTAAGTACGACCCCAATTAAGTACGACCCCAATTAAGTACGACCCCAATTAAGTACGACCCTAATTAAGTACCAGGTGTTTTCTCTACAAATCTGTTTTAAGAGGCATCTGATACAACAGCCATGGATGCAGACTCCAGAACATGCAATGGAAACCAAGATGATGGATAAATGTAGAGAATCAAGTGACGGCTTGTTTCTTACCACATCCTTTGTTGATGAACGTGGTGGCGATCCCAGTCTTCCCTGATCGACCGGTTCTACCAATCCTGTGGACTGGAACACAAAACAACAGTTTTTGTTTTTAGTCAGTCACAGTGGATGAGTCTGATTATAGAGAGGGAATACATGAGATTTAGGGGGAACAATAACATGCACTTGAGGGGAGATATGAGCAGATTAACATGAGAAGAAATGGGGTAACATGTACTCTCTCTCTCTAGGCCAGGTTACTCTCTCTGTAGGCCAGGTTACTCTCTCTCTCTAGGCCAGGTTACTCTCTCTCTCTAGGCCAGGTTACACTCTCTCTCTAGGCCAGGTTACACTCTCTCTCTAGGCCAGGTTACACTCTCTCTCTAGGCCAGGTTACACTCTCTCTCTAGGCCAGGTTACTCTCTCTCTAGGCCAGGTTACTCTCTCTCTAGGCCAGGTTACTCTCTCTCAAGGCCAGGTTACTCTCAGATTATTCTGTCAAATGACCAAAATGTAAAAACGGTTGATTGATTGAGATGTGAAGTCTTACCATAGTTCTCTATCTCCTCTGGCATATCATAGTTGACCACGTGCTGTATAGCAGGGAAGTCCAGACCTTTAGACGCCACATCAGTAGCTACCAACACATCCTTCTTCCCTTCCTTAAAGGCCTCGATGGCCTTGGTACGCTCCTCCTGGTCTGGAAACACATAGCAGAGTGGGAATGAAATAGCACCCCTATTTAGGTAGTCACAGCAGGAAGAGAAGGGGTTTTAATCTTACCATTTCCTCCACTCCTTTCAGCACTAGGGCACATGTTAAGGGCAGGGGACTAGTGGTTGAGGTAGGAAAACTAGGGGGGTTAGTGATCTTACCTTTTCCTCCGTGGATAGCCACAGCCTCCACTCCTTTTAGCAGGAGATATTCATGAATGGCGTCCACGTCTGCTTTCTTCTCAGCAAACATCAACACCTGGGAGACAGAACAACACTACCATCTTACCTTCTGATTAAACAACAACAACACTACCATCTTACCTTCTGATTAAACAACAACAACACTACCATCTTACCTTCTGATTAAACACACAACAACACTACCATCTTACCTTCTGATTAAACACACAACAACACTACCATCTTACCTGCTTTGACCTCTACTTTAGATAGTACCGCGTTTGACCTCTACCTTTAGATACGTACCGCGTTTGACCTCTACCGTTAGATAGTACCGCGTTTGACCTCTACCTTTAGTATAGTACCTCATCGGCGTTTGACCTCTACCTATAGATAGTACCGCGTTTGACCTCTACTTAGATAGTACCGCGCGTTTGACCTCTACCTATAGATACGTACCCCGCGTTTTGACCTCTACCTATAGATAGTACCCGCGTTGACCTCTACCTTAGATAGTACGCGTTTTGACCTTACCTATAGATAGTACCGCGTTTGACCTCTACCTATAGATAGTACCGTGTTGACCTCTACCTATAGATAGTACCGTGTTTGACCTCTACCTATAGATAGTACCGTGTTTGACCTCTACCTTTTAGATAGTGATACCGTGTTTGACCTCTACCTTTAGATAGTACCGTGTTTGACCTCTACTTTAGATAGTACCGTGTTTGACTCTACTTTAGATAGTACGTGTTTGACTCTACTTTAGATAGTACGTTTGACCTCTACCTTTAGATAGTACCGGTTTGACCTCTACCTTTAGATAGTACCGTGTTTGACCTCTACCTTAGATGTACCGTGTTTGACCTCTACCTTTAGATAGTACCGTGTTTGACCTCTACCTGTAGATGTACCTGGTGTTTGACCTCTACCTTTAGATAGTACCGTGTTTGACCTCTACTTTAGATAGACCGTTTACCTTACTTTAGATAGTACCGTGTTTGACCTCTACCTTTAGATATACCGTTTGACCCTACTTAGATAGACTTTTTGACCTTAACCTTTGTTACTAACCGCGGGGAGTGGTTGTTACTAAACGGAGAGGGGTTGTTACTAAACCGGAGGAGGGGCTGTTAAACCGGAGGAGGGCTGTTACTAACCGGAGAGGGGCCGTTACTAACCGGAGGAGGGGCCGTTACTAACCGGAGGAGGGGCCGTTACTAACCGGAGGGGGCTGTTACTAACCGGAGGAGGGGCTGTTACTAACCGGAGGAGGGGCCGTTACTAACCGGAGGAGGGGCCTGTTACTAACCGGAGAGGGGTGTTACTAACCGGAAGGAGGCTGTTTACTAACCGGAGGAGGGGTTGTTACTAACCGGAGAGGGGCTGTTACTAACCGGAGGAGGGGCTGTTACTAACCGGAGGAGGGGCTGTTTACTAACCGGAGGAGGGGCTGTTACTAACCAGGAGGGCTTTCTAACCGGAGGAGGGGTTTGTTACTCACCGGAGGAGGGGTTGTTACTAACCGGAGGGAGGGGTGTTACTAACCGGAGAGGGGTTGTTACTAACCGGAGGAGGGGCGTTACTAAACCGGAGGAGGGGCGTTACTAACCGGAGGCAGGGGCCGTTACTAACCGGAGGAGGGGCTGTTACTAACCGGAGGAGGGGCTGTTACTAACGGAGGAGGGTGTTACTAACCGGAGGAGGGGCTGTTACTAACCGGCAGAGGGGTTGTTACTAACCGAGAGGGTTGTTACTAACCGGAGGAGGGGTTGTTACTAACCGGAGGAGGGGTTGTTTACTAACCGGAGGAGGGGTTGTTACTAACCGGAGGAGGGGTTGTTACTAACGGAAGGGTTACTAACCGGAGGAGGGGTTTGTTTACTAACCGGAGGAGGTTGTTACTAACCGGAGGAGGGGTTGTTATAACCGAGAGGGTGTTACTAACCGAGGAGGGGTTGTTACTAACCGGAGGAGGGGTTGTTACTAACGCGGAGGAGGGGGCTGTTCTAACCGGAGGAGGGGCTGTTACTAACGGAGGAGGGGTTGTTACTAACCGGAGGGAGGGGCTGTACTACACGGAGGAGGGGTTGTTACTAACCGGAGGAGGGGCTGTTACTAACCGGAGGAGGGCTGTTACTAACCGGAGGAGGGGCTGTTACTAACCGGAGGAGGGGGCTGTTACTAACCGGAGGAGGGGCTGTTACTAACCGGAGGAGGGCTGTTACTAACCGGAGGAGGGTCTGTTACTAACCGGAGAGGGGCTGTTACTAAACCCGGAGGAGGGGCTGTTACAC
>NW_019943331.1:100763-108245 GCF_002910315.2 Salvelinus sp. IW2-2015
CTTACCTTTTCTGATTATAAACAACAGCTAACCCATCTTAGCTTCTGGATTAAACAACACTACCATCTTAACCGTTTGAACTTGACTATAAACACACACACAACACTCCCACTCTTCTTACGACTTCTGATTAATGGAACAAACTCACTACCATCTTAGACCTTCTGATTAAACGACACAACAACTGTACTACATCTTCACCTTCGTGAAATTAACAGCACAACAACACTATCCATCTTACCTTTTCTGTATGTAAACACACAACCGACCACCCCTAACAAATCGCTTGACTCTTTACTGATTAAACACACAGACACACACTACCATCATTACGACCCTTCTGCCACATTAAACAACACGACACAATTGGCTTATGCTTTCTGATGGTAACAACAACTACCATCTTACTATAGATCTCAAAACAAACCAGACTCTACACAATCGTTACCGATATCTGATCCTATATCCAGAGCACAAAAACAACACACACTAACCAGTCTTACCCTCTCAAAATCTCAACCAACACTGAACGGTTATAGTAAAAATGACATGACCATTGCCTGGGCGGATGAGAGGAACAGTAACAACGCAAATCCACGCTAAACGCTACGACGGATTAAAGAAGCCAGAGGAGGATAGAAGGCATTACAGGACACACAGACAGTACCAACTAAATCAGAGTACAAAGACCCATACAGGTAAGCTAACCAGACTGATACAAATCAAGACGACCCCACAGTACCAAACCTTATAATAGCCTGTGGCAAAGAAGGCACGACAATCCGATAGCGCAGAAACTAAAAGGGTCCTGCCAAAACAGACAGTTACCAAGCCTAAAGGTTAGAAACAGGGACGAAGGTACCAACTAAAGGTCAACAGGACAGTCCAACTACAGGTCAAAACAGAGCTGCGGAGTTACTCAGGATTCTAGGCAAGCCAGAGCGAGGACCAACTTTAAAGGGTCAAAGTACAGAGGACGGTACCAAACTAAAATGAGTCCAAAGCAGAGAGTACCAACTAGAAGGTCAAACAGGAGACAGCTGAGTCCACCAACTCAAAAGAGGATCACTAACAGAGAAGGACGAGTATACCAACTAATGAGGAATACAACCACAGAGAGCCTCGATAGGAGCCAACGAAAAGGTCAAACAGACAGAAGTACACATAAGTAGAAGGCTCGACAGAGCAAGATACTAACAGTACTACGAAAGCTCAACCACAGAAGAAGTACCAACTAAAGTGCAAAACAGACACAGTACAACAAAGGTCAAACAGAGATAAAAGGGACAAAGTACCAACATAACGGTCACACTAGAATGTATACCAACTAAGGTCCATAACAGAGAGTACCAACTAAAGGTCAAACAGACAGTACCAACTAAAGGTCAAACAAAGTACCAACTAAAGGTCAACAGCAAGAGTACCAACTAAAGTCAAAGACGGACCGGTACCAACTAAGGTCAAGACAGACAAGTACCAACTAAAGGGTCAAACAGACGAGTACCAACACAAAGATCAAACACGACCAAATAGCAGACTAAATGTCAAACAGAGTAGTACCAACTAAAGGTCAAACAGAAGTACCAACTAAAGGTGCAAACAGACTAGTACCAATACATCAAACTAGCAGTCACTGGTCAACTTGTACGTACCTAACCTAGTCAACAAATAATAAAATAAGGAGCAAGTGACGCTCAACTTTGACCTCTACCTTTAGAATGCTACCCGCCGTTTGACCTCTACACTTTAGATACAGTACCGCGTGTTGACCTCTACCGTTAGATAGTACCGCGTTTGACCTCTACTTTAGATAGTACCATCCGGCGTTTGACCTCTACCTTAGATAGTACCGCGTTTGACCTCTACCGTTAGATAGTACCGCGTTTGACCTTCTACCTATAGATATGTACCGCGTTTTGACCTCTACCTATGTTACTAACCGGAGGAGGGGTTGTTACTAACCGGAGGAGGGGCTGTTACTAACCGGAGGAGGGGCTGTTACTAACCGGAGGAGGGGCTGTTACTAACCGGAGGAGGGGCTGTTACTAACCGGAGGAGGGGCTGTTAGGGTTCGGTTCGTTCGTCCTTGTCAATCATCATTGGCTCATTGGTGAAATTAGCATTATGACAATATATGTAATTAAAGTTGACAGAAGTTGACAAACAGGAACATAGCACGCACGTTTCCGAGGAAGTTCTGCATCAAACAAAAGGTCTCAAGTTGTTTAATTAAACCGAAGTCCCGCCTTAGTGATGTCACGGACTACGTCATTACCTTTTAACTCCTGAGACCAAACCCTGCATCCACAGCTAGACAAACAGAGAGCTTCAGTGTTTATCTAAAAGCTAGGCAATAAACGTCCCCTCCCCAAAGTAGATTTACTGTAGAATGTCTGACTAGTCTCTTATCTCCCACAATCCCCTGCAGAGTTCTGTCTCAGTCACACATTTATAAGAGGGGTCTTCTCTGTGAGTGAGTGAGTGAGTGAGTGTGAGTGTGCAAACAACTGTGGACCAATTCTAAAACTATATAATGAATATATATATTGTTAATCTGTAGTCTAGGACCCTATAAATGTAAGGAGGGAGGAGTCTTATAACCCTTCCCCTTCTATTAATAAAACATAAGCAGAATCAATTATTCTAATACATCAAACATTTTGGTACAGCCCTTTTCATGACCCCTCGGTGAACCCGACAGGTTGTTACTAACCGGAGGAGGGGTCTTCTGGAGACACTCCAGCAGGTAAACCATTTTAGCCTCTTCCTTCACATACTCCACTTCCTGTAAATTAAATACAATGTGAAAAACAATCAATGTAAACATTTTAATAGTCATTAATTATATCAAAAAGTCCATTTGCAAGTCAGTGGCGAAAGTACACAAACCTATTTAATTTACGATATTCCTGTGAATTTATTATTAAAGTTATTAGCATGCTTCCCAAATTGTACCCCATTCCCCATATAGCGCACTACTTTTGACCAAGGCAGTGGACAAATTTTGACGAGGCAGTACACTATATAGGGAAGAGGGTGCTACGGTATTGGGGACGGATCAATCATTTTCCCGCTGGTGTGTTGTACCTGAATGACGTCCAAGCTGGCAGCGCCGGCCCGGCCCACGTTGATGGTGATGGGTTTGACCAGGGCACTCTTGGCAAAGTTCTGGATCTTCTTGGGCATGGTGGCACTAAACAGAAGAGTTTGTCTCTGGCCCTGCAAATCAAATCAAAGTTGGCACATGTGCCGAATACAAACAGGTATAGAGACCTTACAGTGTAAAAACGATATAAGTAAATAGAAAATAAAAGTAACAAATAATTAAAGAGCAGCAGTAAAATAACAGTAGCGAGACTATATACACGGTGTTACGGTACCGAGTCAATGTGGAGGCTGTATACAGGGGGTACCAGTACAGAGTCAATGTGGAGGCTATATACAGGGGGTACCGGTACAGAGTCAATGTGGAGGCTATATACACGGTGGATATAGCCAACCAACCAATCACATCGTATTGATATAGCCAACCAACCACATCGTTATTGATATAGCCAACCAATCAACCACATCGTATTGTATAGCCAACCAATCAACCACATCGTTATTGATATAGCCAAACCAATCAACCACATCGTATTGATATAGCCAACCAATCAACCACATCGTATTGATATAGCCAACCAATCACCACATCGTATTGATATACGCAACCAATCAACCAACATCGTATTTGATATAGCCAACCAACCAATCATATCGTATTGTATAGCCAACCAACCACATCGATATTGATATAGCCAACCAATCAACCACTCATATTGAATATAGCCAACCAACCAATCAACCACATGTCGTATTGATATAGCCAACCAACCAACCATGTATTGAATAGCCAACACAATCACATCGTATTGATATGCGCAACCAACCACATCGTGTTGATATAGCCAACCAACCAATTCACATCGTATTGATATAACCAAACCAACCAATCACATGGTATTGATATAGCCAACCACCACATGGTATTGATATAGCCAACCAACCAATCACATGGTATTGATATAGCCACCAACCAATCACATGGTATTGATATAGCCAACCAACCAATCACATGGTATTGATATAGCCAAACCAACCCAATCACATGGTTTGATATAGCCAACCAACCAATCACATGGTATTGATATAGCCAACCAACCAATCATGGTATTGATATAGCCAACCACACCAATCACATCGTATTGATATAGCCAACCAACCAATCACATCGTATTGATATAGCCAACCAACCAATCACATCGTATTGATATAGCCAACCAACCAATCACATCGTATTAATATAGCCAACAACCCAATCACATCGTATTGATATAGCCAACCAACCAATCACATTCGTATTGATATAGCCAACCAACAATCACGTCGTATTGATATAGCCAACCAACCAATCACATCGTATTGATATAGCCAACCAACCAATCACATCGTGTTGATATCGCCCTTTTTAACTAGAATTGTTTTAGAGCTTTACAGTAACAGACAGAGAAGCGAAGACAACCAATGAGAAGCCAGTTAAACATCGTATATCTTGACGTTGAACATCATAAGGACCTTGGGGTTTCCTCCTGGACTTACATGGTTGGAATTCCCTGGATTTGAATGGGTGTAGGGTGAACAATTCCCTTCTTCTTCAGACCTTTCAAGATTGCTGCAACACATGGTTAAAGAGGGCGGGGAATGAATGACTAGTCAACCATCTGAACACACACAAAAACATAGCAACACTTTACTAATAACAAGGGTGTGAAACTAAAAATGGAAAAATAAGGTTTTTAATTAAAGTTGAAAGTGTGTGTGTCTGGTTTCTCTCACCCTGTGGGAACTTAGTGTGTGTGTCTGGTTTCTCTCACCCTGTGGGAACTTAGTGTGTGTGTCTGGTTTCTCTCACCCTGTGGGAACTTAGTGTGTGTGTCTGGTTTCTCTCACCCTGTGGGAACTTAGGTGTGTGTGTCTGGTTTTCTCTACCCTGTGGGAACTTAGTGTGTGTGTCTGGTTTCCTCTCTCACCCTGTGGAACTTAGTGTGTGTGTCTGGTTTCTCTCACCCTGGTGGAACTTAGTGTGTGTGTGTGTGTGTCTGGTTCTCTCACCCTGTGGGAACTTAGTGTGTGTGTGTGTCTGGTTTCTCTCACCCTGTGGGAACTTAGTGTGTGTCTGGTGTCTCTCGCCCTGTGGGAACTTAAGTGTGTTGTCTGGTTTCTGTCTCACCCTGTGGGAACTTAGTGTGTGTGTCTGGTTTCTCTCTCACCCTGTGGGAACTTAGTGTGTGTGTCTGGTTTCTCTCACCCTGTGGGAACTTAGTGTGTGTGTCTGGTTTCTCTCACCCTGTGGGAATTAGTGTATGTGTCTGGTGTGTCTCTCTCACCTGTGGGAACTTAGTGTGTGTGTCTGGTTTCTCTCTCACCCTGTGGGAACTTAGTGCGTGTGTCTGGTTTCTCTCTCACCCTGTGGGAACTTAGTGTGTGTGTCTGGTTTCTCTCTCACCCTGTGGGAACTTAGTGTGTGTGTCTGGTTTCTCTCCTCCCTGTGGGAACTTATAGTGTGTGTGTGTCTGGTTCTCTCACCCTGTGGGAACTTAGTGTGTGTGTCTGGTTTCTCTCACCCTGTGGGAACTTAGTGTGTGTTCTGGTTTCTCTCACCCTGTGGGAAACTTAGTGTGTGTCTGGTTTCTCTCACCCTGTGGGAACTTAGTGTGGTGCCTGGTTTCTCTCACCCTGTGGGAACTTAGTGTGTGTGTCTGGTTTTCTCACCCTGTGGGAACTTAGGTGTGTGTCTGGTTACTCTCTCACCCTGTGGGAACTTGTGTGTGTGGTCGTTTTCTCTCACCTGTGGGAACTTAGTGTGTGTGTCTGGTTTCTCTCACCCTGTGGGACTTAGTGTGTGTGTGTCTGGTGTTTCTCTCACCCTGTGGGAACTTAGTGTGTGTGTTGGTTTCTCTCACCCTGTGGGACTTAGTGTGTGTGTCTGGTTTCTCTCTCACCCTGTGGGAACTTAGTGTGTGTGTCTGGTTTCTCTCTCACCCTGTGGGAACTTAGTGTGTGGTGTGTGTCTGGTTTCTCTCACCCTGTGGGAACTTAGTGTGGTGTGTCTGGTTTCTCTCTCACCCTGTGGGAACTTAGTGTGTGTGTGGTCTGGGTTTCTCTCACCCTGTGGGAACTTAGTGTGGTGTGTCTGGTTTCTCTCTCACCCTGTGGGAACTTAGTGTTGTGTCTGTGTTTCTCTCTCACCTGTGGAACTGTGTGTGGTCTGGTGTTCTCCCCACCCTGTGGGAATTAGTGTGTGTGTCTGGTTTCTTCTCTCACCCTGTGGGAACTTAGTGGTGTGTGGTCTGGTGTGTCTCTCTCACCCTGTGGGAACTTAGTGTGTGTGTCTGGTTTCTCTTCACCTGTGGGAACTTAGTGTGTGTGTCTGGTTCTCTCTCACCCTGTGGGAACTTAGTGTTGTGTCTGGTGCTGTTCTCCTCTCACCCTGTGGGAACTTAGTGTGTGTGTCTGGTTCTCTCTCACCCTGTGGGAACTTAGTGTGTGTGTCTGGTTTCTCTCTCACCCTGTGGGAACTTAGTGTGTGTGTCTGGTTTCTCTCTCACCCTGTGGGAACTTAGTGTGTGTGTCTGGTGTGTCTCTCTCACCCTGTGGGAACTAGTGTGTGTGTCTGGGTTTCTCTCTCACCTGTGGGAACTTAGTGTGTGTGTCTGGTTCTCTCTCACCCTGTGGGAACTTAGTGTGTGTGTCTGGTGTGTCTCTCTCACCCTGTGGGAACTTAGTGTGTGTGTCTGGTTTCTCTCTCACCCTGTGGGAACTTAGTGTGTGTGTCTGGTGTTCTCTCACCCTGTGGGAACTTACTGTGTGTGTCTGGTTCTCTCTCACCCTGTGGAACTTATGTGTGTGTCTGGTTTCTCTCACCTGTGGAACTTAGTGTGTGTGTCTGGTGTGTCTCTCTCACCCTGTGGGAACTTAGTGTGTGTGGTCTGGTTTCTCTCTCACCCTGTGGGAACTTAGTGTGTGTGTCTGGTTTCTCTCTCACCCTGTGGGAACTTAGTGTGTGTGTCTGGTGTGTTCTCTCACCCTGTGGGAACTTAGTGTGTGTGTCTGGTTTCTCTCTCACCTGTGGGAACTTAGTGTGTGTGTCTGGTTTCTCTCACCCTGTGGGAACTTAGTGGTGTGTTCTGGTTTCTCTCTCACCCTGTGGGAATTAGTGTGGTGTCTGGTTTCTCTCTCACCCTGTGGGAACTTAGTGTGTGTGTCTGGTGTGTCTCTCACCCTGTGGGAACTTAAGTGTGTGTGTCTGGTTTCTCTCTCACCCTGGTGGGAACTTAGTGTGTGTGTCTGGTTCTCTCACCCTGTGGGAACTTAGACTGTGTGTGTCTGGTTTCTCTCTCACCACTGTGGGAACTTAGTGTGTGTGTCTGGTTTCTTTCG
>NW_019943331.1:108270-114412 GCF_002910315.2 Salvelinus sp. IW2-2015
TGTTACGGTTACCAAGTCCAATGGGATGGCTGTATACAGGGGGGGTACCGGTAACACGAGTCAATTAAGAATGGAGGCTAATAACAGGGGTACCAGGTACAGAGTCAATGTGGAGGCCTATATTACAGGTGGGGTTGAGGGTAACCGGTACATAGAGTCAATGTGCGCAGAGCTAGTATACAGGGAGGTACAGCGTAGCGAGTCAATGTGGAGGCTAGTATAAGGTAGGACAAAAGTAAACTAAAAGTACGAGTCCATGTGGAGGCTATATACAGGGGGTACGCTGGTACATGAGTCAAATTGTGGACGGGATATATCCAGGGGTGACTGGTACAGAGCTAATGTGGAGGCTATATCAGGGGTACCGGTACATATGAGCTAATGTGAGTGCTATATACAGGGTCGGTACCTGGTACTCCATATAGGAGTTTACATGATGGGAGGCTTATCAAAAGGGGGTACCAGTACAGAGTCAATGTGGAGGCTATATACAGGGGGATACCGGTACAAGAGTCAATGTGGAGGCTTATAAACGGGGGTACCGGTACAGAGTCAATGTGGAGGCTATATACAGGGGTACGGTACAGAGTCAATGTGGAGGCTATATACAGGGGGTACGGTACCGGAGTCAATGTGGAGGCTATATACAGGGGGTACCGGTACAGAGTCCAATGGGAGGCTTATATTACAGGGGGGGTACAGGTACACGAGTCAATGTGGAGGCTAATATACAGGGGGTACCGGTACACGAGTAATGTGGAGTATATACAGGGGGGTACCGAGTGTACAGACGTCAATGTGGAGGCTTATATACAGGGTACGGCAGGTACAGAGAGTCAGCGAGGTGGAGGGCTGTATATATCAGGGGGTTACGGGGTACAAGTCACATGTGGAGCTATATACAGGGGGTACCGTACTACTGAGTTACAATGTAAGAGGCTATATCGGGTCACCGTACGCGCGGAGTCAGATGTGGAGGCTATATCAGGGAGGTACCGGTACGAGTCAATGTGGAGCTATATACAGGGGTACCTGTACAGAGTCAATGTGGAGGCTATATACAGGGGGTACCGGTACAATGAGTCAATGTGGAGGCTATATAAGGGGGTACCAGGTACAGAGTCATGTGGAGCTATATATCAGGGTTCGTACAGAGTCAATGTGGAGGCTATACACGGGGTACGGACAGAGTCAATGTGGGACTATAATACGGGGTACGGTACAGAGTCAATGTGGAGGCTTATATACAGGGGGTACCGGTACAGAGTCCAATGTGAGGCTATATACAGAGGGGGTACCGTACAGAGTCAATGTGGAGGCTATATACAGGGGGGTCCCGGTACAGAGTCAATGTGGAAGGCACATATGTACAGGGTGGTACATGCAAGTGAGGCTAAGGGTATCGGTCCCAGATCGAATGTGGGACTATTATACAGGAGGTACGGTACAAGGAGTCAATGTTGAGGACTATATACAGGAGTTTACCAGGTACAGAGTAATGTGGGGCTATATGACATGGGGGTACGGTACGAGTCAATAGTGGAGACTAATAAGGGTAATCCGGTCAGAGTCATGTGGAGGCTATAACAGGGGGTACGGTACAGAGTCAATGTGGAGGCTTTACAGGGGTACGGTACAGGTCAGTGGAGGCTATATACCAGGGTACCGGTACAGAGTCATGTGGAAGGCTGTATACAGGGGTACCGGTACAGAGTCAATGTGGAGGCTAGTATACAGGAGGTACCAGTACAGAGTCCAAAGTGTGGGCTATATACAGGGGGTACCGGTACAGAGTCATAGTGGAGGTATTACAGGGTGTACCAGTTTACACGAGTCAATGTGGATAGGTATTATAACAGGGATGTTATTCCGGCTACAGAGTCAAATGTGGGAGGCTGTATATCAGGGGTACCAAAGGTATCAGAGAGTCAATGTGGAGGCCTATAATAACAGGGGTACCGGTACAGGAGTCAATGTGGAGGCTATATACAGGGGGTACCCGGTACAGAGTCAATGTTGGAGGCATATAACCGGGGGTACCGGTACACGAAGTCAAAGTGGAGGCTATATACAGGGGGTACCGGTTAGTTGAGGTAATAAAGGGTGAATGTTCAAACATTGAGCTGTTTAGGTTCAGTTAGAAAAGATACCACTAGTTCCGTCATCTAACAAAGAAATCAGTTAAGATGTTGTAACTGTGTTCAGGAGCGATCTGAAAGGTTAAAATGCCAATCGTGTCCAGAACTGGTTAACCGCGTTTATATCCAACTGGTTTAAACGGTTTATATTCCAACTGGTTTAAACCGGTTTTATATCCAACAGGTTAAACCAGTTTATATCAACTGGTTTTAAACAGTTTATATCCAACTGGTTTAAACAGTTTTAATATCCATTACTAAGTAGGAGAAATGTTCTGATATCTTTCTTTCGAAGCCCATTCTATCATTCTGTCACCCGCTTAGAGCCAGATAACGACAGATATCCAGACTATTCATCTTCTTCCTGCAACAGGTCATATAACAACGGGTCGCCACAAGTCATGTGGACAACCACATACAAAAACACCGGGTTAACAGGGTCAGAGGTTCAAACTGGCCTCACAGCAGCTGACTGGCTGGGCTGGCTGACTGGCTGACTGTCTGACTAGCTTGACTGGCTGACTGGCTAGCCTGACCTGACTGGCTAGCTGACACTACTGGCTGGACTGACTAGCTGACTGACTGCACTGCGCTGAACTGGCTAGTGAACTGACTGGCTAGCTGCCTAGCTGACTGACTAGCTGGCTGGACTGACTAGCCTGACTGCTAGTTGACTGGCTACTGGCTAGCTGACTGGGACTAGTTGACTGGCTGACTAGCTGACGGCTAGCTGACTGGCTAGTTGAACTGTCTAGCTGAGTGGAATGCTGATTATGCTGACTGCCTGGCTTGACAGACTAGCTGAAATGACTAGTTGACTGGCTGGTCTGACAGCTAATGGCCTGGATCTGACTAGCTGACTGATCTGTAACTAGCGACTGAACTGACTAGCTATGACTGACTGACTGGCTAGCTGACTGGCTAAAGTTGACTGAGCTGACTGGGCTAACTTGACCTGAACTAGCTGAAACTGGCTAGTTGACTGACTGACTGGCTAGCTTGAACTGAACTGGCTGACTAAGCTGCTGGCTGGATGGCTGGTTGACTGCTGTTCAGAAGTACTATTACTGTTTGACCACCTCCATCTGGTCTTTGACAGACATGGCCTCCTATACAGAGGACTGATCTCATATGATTGGCTTGACTGACCTGACTGGCTGACTGACTAGTTGGCTGACTGACTGGTTCAGAGTACTTACTGTTTGACCACTCAAAACTGGTCTTGACAGACAGCCTCCTATAATCAGAGCCCTGATCTCAATATGATTGGCTACTGAGACTGCTGACTGACTAGTTGGCTACTGGACTGGTCAGAGTACTTACTGTTTGAACCACCTCCCATCGTGGTCTTTGCACGGACATGCCTCTAATACAAGAGGATCTGATCTCAAATATGTGGAGCCCCTTCTTCCTCCAGCAGTTACAGTAGTACTCTATGATGTGTGGTCTGTTTAGGCCCCCAATTTCCTTTCTCTTTTTCCCCCCTTTGTTTTAGGAGAGGAAGAGGACATCAAAAGACACAATTACAGTAGTACGTCTATGCCTGGTGGGGTCTGTTTAGACCACTCTCTCGTAGGAGAGGAGAGGGACTACCCATTACAGTAATACTCTAACTGTGGTGTGGGTCTGTTTAGCCAACTCTCTCATGTAGGAAAAGAGGAGAGGGACATCAGCACATTACATGTAATCATCTATATGGTGTGGGTCTGTTTAGCCAATCTCTCTGTAGGGAGAGGAGAAGGGACATCAGAACATTACAGGTAGTATTAATATGATGGTGTGGAGTCTCCTGTTTAGCCAACTCTCTCCTGTAGGTGAGAGGACCATCAACACATTACAGTAGTACTCACTATGATGGTGTGGTCTGTTTAGCCAACCTCTCTGTAGGGAGAGGAGAGGGACATCCAGACACATACCAGTAGTATATATGATGGTTGGGTCTGTTTAAGCCAACTCTCTCTGTAGGGAGAGGAGAGGGACATCAGACACATTACAGTAGTTACTCATCGATGGTGTGGGTCTGTTTTAGCCAACTCTCTCTGTAGGGCGAAGAGGGACATCAGAACACTCTTACAGTAGTATTATACTGATGGTGTGGGTCTGGGGGTTTTAGCCAACTCTCTCTGTAGGGAGCAAGGAGAGGGACATCAAGACATTACAGTAGTACTCTATGAGTGGTGTGGGTCTGTTTAGGACCAATCTTCTCTTCTGTAGGGAGAGGAGAGGGACATAGACACAGTACAGTAGTACTCTATGATGGTGGTGGGGTCTGTTTACCAACATCATCTCTGTAGGGAGAGGAGAGGGACATAAAGACACCATTACAGTAGTATTAATATGAATGGTGTGGGTCTGTTTTACCACTCTCTCCTGTAGGGAGAGGAGAGGGACATCAGACCATTACCGTAGTACTCTATGAGGGTGTGGGTCTGTTTTAGCCAACTCTCCTCTGTAGGGAAAGGAGATCTCTCTCACCCTGTGGGAACTTAGTGTGTGTGTCTGGTTTCTCTCTCACCCTGTGGGAACTTAGTGTGTGTGTCTGGTTTCTGTCTCACCCTGTGGGAACTTAGTGTGTGCGTCTGGTGTCTCTCACCCTGTGGGAACTTAGTGTGTGTGTCTGGTGTCTCTCACCCTGTGGGAACTTCATCTCCCTGAAGCTCTTGATCGGCGGAGGGATACCGTCACCGTCGACCAGGATGTGGTACTTCTTCCTGACGCGGTCGTGTCTCGCAGGGGGCATGTTCAGGATGTACCGTGGAGCCAACCAACTATAAACAACAACGTTATCTTTACTGTACATTTTATACTGAACAAAAATATAAACGCAACATGTAAAGTGTTGGTCCCCATGTTTCATGAGCTGAAATAAAAGATCCCAGAAATGTTCCGTACGCAGATAAATCTAATTTCTCTCAAATGTTGTGCACATATGTGTTTACCTCCCTGTTAGTGAGCYTTTCTCCTTTGRCAAGAWAATCCATCCACCTGYCAGATGTGGCATATCAAGAAGCTGATTAAACAGCCTGATCATTACACAGGTGCACCTTGTGCTGGGYYKAATAKAAMTCCACTCTAAAATGTGCTGTTTTGTCACACAGCACAACACCACAGACATCTTAAGTTGGGGGAGCGTGCAATTGGCATGTTGACTGCAGGAATGTCCAGCCTAGCTGCTTCCAGATAATTGAATGTTAATTGCTCTACCATAAGCCATCTTAAGCCGCCTCCAACAAAATTTTAGAGAATTTGGCAGTACGTCCAACCGGCCTCACAACCCCAGACCACGTGTAACCACGCCAGCCCAGGACCTCCACATCCAGCTTCTTCACCTACGGGATCATCTGAGGAAGGGTGCTGAGACGTATTTCTGTCAGAAATAAATCCCTTTTGTGCAGAAAAACTCATTCTGATTGGCTGGGCCTGGCTCCCCAGGGGGTGGACCTATACCCTCCCAGGTCCACCAATGGCTGCGCCCCTCTCCAGTCATGTGACATCCATAGATTATGGCCTCATTTATTTATTTCAATTGACTGATTTCCTGATACGAAGTGTAACTCTGTAAAATCTTTTGAAATTGTAGCATGTTTCGTTTCTATTTTAGTTCAGTATAGAATGTATTGCTACTGGATGTACCGCAGAGACAACCAACTGAACTTACACATGTTAGGTTTTGCTAAATTAACTCAGCGTGACATCAAACACATCAAATAACAAGCACAGAAACACATCAGATTTAGCTTATTCTGGTGTGTGGTAGGAACTGTCAAAACGGTGTCATTTACAACAAAGTAACCTCCCCCCCTTATCAGTCACCCTCTAGAATCTGGAGTCACACCTTGTTTTGATGGGGTCGTCATAGATGATGCCTTTGGCCATTTCCTTCACCGACATGAGAGCTGAAAGAGAAACAGACGATTAGAGCTGGGCTGGAATAAAAGCCTGCGACACAGACCGTGTTGTCCACTCTTGAAGTGAATCTGGACAAGAACAACAGAGGCCCATTG
>NW_019943331.1:115909-123731 GCF_002910315.2 Salvelinus sp. IW2-2015
ACATCGTAGTATGTACAGTAACATATATTACCTCTGTAGGGTCAGTATGTACAGTAACATATATTACCTCTGTAGGGTCAGTATGTACAGTAACATCTCTTACCTCTGTAGGGTCAGTATGTACAGTAACATATATTACCTCTGTAGGGTCAGTATGTACAGTAACATCTCTTACCTCTGTAGGGTCAGTATGTACAGTAACATCTCTTACCTCTGCAGGGTCAGTATGTACAGTAAATATATTACCTCTGTAGGGTCAGTATGTACAGTAACATATATTACCTCTGTAGGGTCAGTATGTACAGTAACATATATTACCTCTGTAGGGTCAGTATGTACAGTAACATCTCTTACCTCTGCAGGGTCAGTATGTACAGTAACATATATTACCTCTGTAGGGTCAGTATGTACAGTAACATATATTACCTCTGTAGGGTCAGTATGTACAGTAACATATATTACCTCTGTAGGGTCAGTATGTACAGTAACATCTCTTACCTCTGCAGGTCAGTATGTACAGTAACATATATTACCTCTGTAGGGTCAGTATGTACAGTAACATATATTACCTCTGCAGGGTCAGTATGTACAGTAACATATATTACCTCTGCAGGGTCAGTATGTACAGTAACATATATTACCTCTGTAGGGTCAGTATGTACAGTAACATCTCTTACCTCTGTAGGTCAGTATGTACAGTAACATATATTACCTCTGTAGGGTCAGTATGTACAGTAACATATATTACCTCTGTAGGGTCAGTATGTACAGTAACATATATTACCTCTGCAGGGTCAGTAGTACAGTAACATATATTACCTCTGTAGGGTCAGTATGTACAGTAACATCTCTTACCTCTGCAGGGTCATATGTACAGTAACATATATTACCTCTGTAGGGTCAGTATGTACAGTAACATCTCTTACCTCTGTAGGGTCAGTATGTACAGTAACATATATTACCTCTGTAGGGTCAGTATGTACAGTAACATATATTACCTCTGTAGGGTCAGTATGTACAGTAACATATATTACCTCTGTAGGGTCAGTATGTACAGTAACATCTCTTACCTCTGTAGGTCATATGTACAGTAACATATATTACCTCTGCAGGTCAGTATGTACAGTAACATATATTACCTCTGTAGGGTCAGTATGTACAGTAACATCTCTTACCTCTGCAGGGTCAGTATGTACAGTAACATATATTACCTCTTAGGGTCAGTATGTACAGTAACATATATTACCTCTGTAGGGTAGTATGTAACGTAACATATATTACCTCTGTAGGGTCAGTATGTACAGTAACATCTCTTACCTCTGCAGGGTCAGTATGTACAGTAACATATATTACCTCTGTAGGGTCAGTATGTACAGTAACATATATTACCTCTGTAGGGTCAGTATGTACAGTAACATATATTACCTCTGTAGGGTCAGTATGTACAGTAACATATATTACCTCGTTAGGGTCAGTATGTACAGTAACATATATTACCTCTGTAGGGTCAGTATGTACAGTAACACTTCTTACCTCTTCCCTCTGCCACACTCTGCAGAATCTTCTGTTCTCTTTTCAGCTGCTTCTCCTTGGCTGACTCTTACGAGCTATGGACATGAACAGATTTTAGCATTGAACAAAAAGACAACTCAAGATCATTATACATTTTAGAATCCATAACTGGTTTGACCTTCTGTTTTCTACTACCCATGGACAAAACCCCCATAATTCACCACACTGAACAATGATCATTCGAATTCAACTGTGAAATTTATTAAATGTCAAACTGCCACTGTACCACTTACCTTCAGCCTTTTCCTTCAGGACCTGGTGTTGATCCACAGGGAGACGTTAGACGTGGTCCCAGACCCTCGTCCTCATCTCTCTGCTCTCCTCCACTATCCTTCTGCTCCTTCTCTACCACCTTCCCTCGCAGACGCAGCATCTTCAGTTGCTGGGGGCACAGAGTGAGGGGGTTGATTGTGGAGGGAGGAAAGTTATGGTCATTGTGTTTGGTGGATCTACAGCACAAACATTATGACGCTGCCCAGTCATAGCTAATCCATGTCTGTCAGCTGCAGGCTCATATATATATACACACACACACACACACACACACACACCACACACACACACACACACACACACACACACACACACACACACACACACACACACACACACACACACACACAGGGGATGAATAAGAATGGGAGAGTGAGACTGTGGGTTTACCATTTGATGCTTTCTGATTTTGACAGGTACGTATGGGACATAGTCATCCTCTTCAGATGGATGATCTGATCCGGACTTCTCATCCCCACAGGGTCTCTGTGGAAACAAAGTACACCGACATTACAAAAGGGGAAAGTGAAGTGGTCTACTCAGCTGCCGAACTAAACCATTTGCTAGTTAGCAAACAAAATACAAAAGCTACATCACAGATGAAAAGGGTAAATTAGTTAGAGTAGCTATGTTATGTAGTCAAATATACTTCTAACGTTACAACTAGCTCAATAGTGGACTAAAGCATTTCGCTACACTCGCATTAACATCTACTAACCATGTGTACGTGACAAATAAAATGTGATTTAAAGGAGCCTCGCGTCTATGAATGGGTTAGTTACAACGGGATATATGCTAGCTAGCAAGCTAGATAGTGTGCTAACAAGGCTAGCTAGGTTTGTTTTCCATAAAATGGAACACCACCTACCTTTTTAGAGCGGTGTTCTGTCTCCATTTATTATGTTATGTTATGGGTTGCTACTGTAGCCTGTTAAATGCTGTTTTGGCCAACTCTTATTTCCCCAAATACATGAAAAAATACCCCACGTTTGCGCTAATAAGACAACACTAAAGACGCAGTCCGATTGTTTCTGTACGGCGAGCAGGGAATGACAAACCGAACCAGCGTGAAAGACGTTTTGTGTAAAATCTTCGCTTTGGGCAGTCTGGCTGCAGAGTTTCTAAATCCAGAGGCGCAACATCGCGAGACTTCATCTTGCGAAACAGACCAAACCGGGTTTGACAAGTCAACGAGAGAAGTGAAAAATGATTCCTTAGTCGTTCATTTTCTCGAAACATAAAGGCACAACCTAGATTCGAGCATAATCTTAAATAGGCGAACATGTATTTACTCAAACGTTTTCAAAATTTTTATATTGAAGGAGTGCCTTCGATTTGACGGACTGCACATCCGACAGAGGAAGAAAACTCGGCGGAAAAATTCCGAGTTTCCCTCCAGCTATGTGTCGTTTTTTCGCCCACCAAACATGGAGTTTTTGTATGGAGGTCAATAAGAGTGTCGTCGAATTGGTCAACAACAAAACATTTAATGGCTTATTTGCTACGTGAGGTTTATTTGATCGATAAACAGTTTACGTAAATGCTTACCAGGAGCATGTGTTGAGCCTATGTTAGTACTTATAAAAAAACATATATATGAACCGTGACATTTGCACTGTGATGAATACACGTTATGACATGATCACTATGAGCTTCAATAACGTGGCGTCTAACATGAACTTGGCTGTGTAGAAATACAAGCTCTATGATATTCAATAGTTTACCATAAAACTAGTAACGACTCTCTACTACTGTTTCATCACTACCTATCAATTCTAGATATCAACGTTGCTAATAGCGCACTCACCTCAGCTGACCCGTTCTCTTGTTGGATCAACGACTCCCATTGTTAGTCAAGACACATGTTTATCTTTCAGTTATATTCTATAATCTTTGGACCCTGTTTTCATTTAAAAAATGTATTTTAAACCTTTTAAACTATGAAGTTCGCAATTGGAACATCCCTCAGTGTGATGCGAAGCCAAAATCCATTTTCTCCCATCTGCCACATGGGATTCCTCTCTATCGCCATATTGGGGTGAGTGGAGACGCCAACCGGATGGCTTCAGATTTTACACTGGTAAAGAACATCTGGCTCGATTGTTCTATCTGTGGCATCCGTGTAGACGCTAATTCCTAGTTGATTGTTCGCGATCTAGTGAGACTATTGATGTTTATTTAACTATCACGACCAGTAGAATTGTTTGCGTGTGTTGAGAGCACAAAACATGACACTTATTGAGAAAATGACATGCGCAACCAATGAGGCGATTTGTATTTGATATAAACACCCAAAATCAACTATAATAATACATATTACGTAAAATATCAGCAATGTTAAAGGTATAATCGATACGCAATAAAGCCATACGAGTGAAACGGCTTCCATGTGTGATAGACATATCAATAAGAACGATCATGATGTGGTAGCTGAGTGCTCAGTAGTGTATCAATCATATCATATCATCATATAAAACATTAAAAATGATACAGTGATATCCTTGAAGACTGCTTACCAGAATGCTGGGTTAACTACTATTTACATAATAGTCTCATATATTAACAGATCAGAGGAGCATGCCCAGGATTTACTCTAAGTACTTCTGGTCAGTGCTAATGAGAAGCATGACAATGCATTCAACCATGCGAAGCATGCTAGTGACTGCATGTCACGTACATTTTCAGTCAAAGAGTCATGTATTTGTAGAGCTGATCTGTTACAAAGACAGATAAAAGTACCTCAACAATTTAACCATAAACAAGCGTGCTAGATAGTTAAACTGCGAACTGCACTTGAGTGTAGAGCGCTCAAATTATTCACTCCCACTCGGTCCTATGTTAATTCTGGCTAGCTGTATTGTTGTATACTTTCACATTATTCAAGCCAAACAAGAGATCATGTTTACAACTGAGCTACTGAAAGAAGTAAAACGTCGCACACTCTTCAATAAAGGCTACGTTTGTCATCACACAGCCCTACGATGCAAAGCTATGAAACAAGAGAAAGAGTACCCTTCAGCCAGATGGTTCTGAGCTCAGTTCATCATAACATGTACCTCGCGCAAAGCTCACCACACATTATGATGCCTCTACGAGTAACAAAGGGCCACTACAGTGATTAACTAGTCTACGTGCGCCTGACCAAATGGTGATCTCAAAAGCTCAATATTCAGAATTAATAAGTATCATGGTACTATCAACTCGCGCGACTTGCGGAGAAGGATAGAACAACCTCATTATCACAAGGTAGTACTCTCGAATAGTATAGGCCTAGACTATCTCATCCGACTGTGGTAATTCTAGTATTCATATAAGTGCAAAATTGTTAAAGAGCGTGAAACAATGCTGACACTGACTAGGCTACAGCAACATCTCAGTGTAGTATCCAAATACTGGAGGTCATCGAGTTATACTGAGTACTCTCGTACAGTAACATATATTACCTCTGTAGGGTCAGTATGTACAGTAACATATATTACCTCTGTAGGGTCAGTATGTACAGTAACATCTCTTACCTCTTCCCTCTGCCACACTCTGCAGAATCTTCTGTTCTTCTTTCAGCTGCTTCTCCTTGGCTGACTCTTTACGAGCTATGGACATGAACAGATTTTAGCATTGAACAAAAAGACAACTCAAGATCATTATACATTTTAGAATCCATAACTGGTTTGACCTTCTGTTTTCTACTACCCATGGACAAAACCCCCATAATTCACCACACTGAACAATGATCATTCGAATTCTAACTGTGAAATTTATTAAATGTCAAACTGCCACTGTACCACTTACCTTCAGCCTTTTCCTTCAGGACCTGGTGTTGATCCAGCAGGGAGACGTTAGAGCGTGGTCCCAGACCCTCGTCCTCATCTCTCTGCTCTCCTCCACTATCCTTCTGCTCCTCCTCTACCACCTTCCCTCGCAGACGCAGCATCTTCAGTTGCTGGGGGGCACAGAGTGAGGGGGTTGATTGTGGAGGGAGGAAAGTTATGGGTCATTGTGTTTGGTGGATCTACAGCACAAATCATTATGACGCTGCCCAGTCATAGCTAATCCATGTCTGTTCAGCTGCAGGCTCAATATATATATACACACACACACACACACACACACACACACACACACACACACACACACACACACACCACACACACACCACACACACACCACACACACACACACACACAGGGGATGAATAAGAATGGGAGAGTGAGACTGTGGGTTTACCAAATTTGATGCTTTCTGATTTTGACAGGTACGTATGGGACATAGTCATCCTCTTCAGATGGATGATCTGATCCGGACTTCTCATCCCCACAGGGTCTCTGTGGAAACAAAGTACACCGACATTACAAAAGGGGAAAGTGAAGTGGTCTACTCAGTTGCCGAACTAAACCATTTGCTAGTTAGCAAACAAAATACAAAAGCTACATCACAGATGAAAAGGGTAAATTAGTTAGAGTAGCTATGTTATGTAGTCAAATATACTTCTAACGTTACAACTAGCTCAATAGTGGACTAAAGCATTTCGCTACACTCGCATTAACATCTYCTAACCATGTGTACGTGACAAATAAAATGTGATTTAAAGGAGCCTKGCGTCTATGAATGGGTTAGTTACAACGGGATATATGCTAGCTAGCAAGCTAGATAGTGTGCTAACAAGGCTAGCTAGGTTTGTTTTCCATAAAATGGAACACCACCTACCTTTTTAGAACGGTGTTCTGTCTCCATTTTATTATGTTATGTTATGGGTTGCTACTGTAGCCTGTTAAATGCTGTTTTGGCCAACTTTATTTCCCCAAATACATGAAAAATACCCCACGTTTGCGCTGTAGGAAAACACTAAAGACGCAGTCCGATTGTTTCTGTACGGAGAGCAGGGAATGACAAATCAAACCAGCGTGAAAGACGTTTTGTAAAATCTTCGCTTTGGGCAGTCTGGCTGCAGAGTTTCTAAATCCAGAGGCGCAACATCGCGAGACTTCATCTTGCGAAACAGACCAAACCGGGTTTGACAAGTCAACGAGAGAAGTGAAAAATGATTCCTTAGTCGTTCATTTTCTCGAAACATAAAGGCACAACCTAGATTCGAGCATAAGTCTTAAATAGGCGAACATGGTATTACTCAAACGTTTTCAACAATTTTATATTGAAGGAGTGCCTTCGATTTGACGGACTGCACATCCGACAGAGGAAGAAAACTCGGCGGAAAATTTTCCGAGTTTCCCTCCAGCATGTGTCGTTTTTTCGCCCACCAAACATGGAGTTTTTGTATGGAGGTCAATAAGAGTGTCGAATTTGGTCAACAACAAAACATTTAATGGCTTATTTGCTACGTGAGGTTTATTTGATCGAATAGAAGTTTCGTAATGCTTAAGTTGTTACCAGTGTACTTATAAAAAAAAATGTATGACACGTGACATTCTGGCACCTGTGAGAGAATAAAAGCGTTATGCATGTCATGAGGCTAGTAACGTAGCGTCTCTATACATTGAATATAGGCGGTTGACATCACAACCCTCATCGAATATTCAAAATACGTTTACAATAATGAGACGTATCCATCACTAGACTGCCCGCCGTGCCGCTTTGTGGACAACGACTCCCATTGTTAGGGCGAAGAGACATGTATCTTGTCAGTATATCTATAATCTTTGGACCCTGTTTTTCATTTAAAAAATGTATTTAACCTTTAACTATGAAGTTCGCAATGACATCCCCTACAAGTGTGATCGTAAGCCAAAATCCATTTTCTCCCACTGCTGGCCACTGGGCTTCCTCTCATCGCCATATTTGGGGGTGGGTGGAGACGCCAACCGGATGCTTCACGTTTATACATCTGGTGTGGAACATCTGGCTCATTGTTATATCTGTGGCATCCCTGTAGACCGTAGATCCTATTATGGTGTCTGTGAGTAGGTATTAACTCCGCCATGTTTCGTTGGACAAAGGCTATGAGGAAAATGAATGGCGTTTT
>NW_019943331.1:129297-140661 GCF_002910315.2 Salvelinus sp. IW2-2015
TGGATAAACACTAAAAATAAGAATTGATGTAATAATAAAAACACAAAGGCTTCATATTTCATAAAGGTCGTGTTAACTGAGTGCTGAGGTAACTACATTTCATAAAGGTCGTGTTAACTGACTGCTGAGGTAACTCATTTCATAAAGGTCATGTATAACTGAGTGCTGAGGTAACTCATTTCATAAAGGTCATGTTAACTGAGTGCTGAGGTAACTCATTTCATAAAGGTCATGTTAACTGACTGCTGAGGTAACTCATTTCATAAAGGTCATGTTAACTGACTGCTGAGGTAACTTATTCAATAAAGGTATGTTAACTGACTGCTGAGGTAATCTCATTTCATAAAGTCATGTTAACTGAGTGCTGAGGTAACTCATTTCATAAAGGTCTGTTAACTGACTGCTGAGGTAACTCATTTCATAAAGGTCATGTTAACTGACTGCTGAGGTAATCATTTCATAAAAGGTCATGTTAACTGACTGCTGAGGTAACTCATTTCATAAAGGTCATGTTAATTGACTGCTGAGGTAATTCATTTTCATAAAGGTCATGTTTAACTGACTGCTGAGGTAACTCATTTCATAAAGGTCATGTTTCAACTGATTTCATAAAGGTCATGGGATCAACCCAAAAAGTTGGAAGTCCCACTCAGTGGACTACTTTAAAATGGTAGAAGCCCTCAAAAACAGCCGTATGGTCTCAAGAGGCCTCAATCATTCTATATGGCTGGAGTAAGAAGTTTGGGTAGCCACCCTCATGACTACATACTGTCAGGAAGACTTGGAGAGCTGGTGTCAGCCAGACCAAGTCTGGGCCTCCCGTGTCTGGGACATCCCGTGTCTGGGACATCCCGTGTCTGGGACATCCCGTGTCTGGGCCTCCCGTGTCTGGGACATCCCGTGTCTGCCATCCTCTGCTAGTCTGGACTTTAACATGATGACTTTGGTTGAAAATAACCTTTATTGATATTAGACAATTCTGAAACAAATGTATTTTTTACATGATGCATCATATCATGAGACCTTAGCCTTCTGGCTAAAACCACTCAGAAAGCAAAAACACCACACTTTATTTAGTCAAAACTGCCATGTTTTAATCTTTCTGAATGAAAAGGTTTTCACAGTATCAAAAGTGAATAATAAAAAATATAATAAACAAAAAGAAGCCAACTTGTCTTAGGCCTACTTTAACGGTTTAGTAAACATCTACATTCCACACATTTAAGATCATGTCTTCTAGTTTAATATAACCTGGATACAAAATTTCAGTTACAGATTTTCGGAAGAAAAAGCAAAACCAACAATCGAACGTAAGACGGAAACCCTTTAAACATCGAAGCACCACTTCCTTCGTAGCATCGTGTTGTGATCAGAAAGGGAACTGATCTAAGGTCAGGACTGCAGAATCAGATACGGAGTGACAGCAGACATTCTTACTGAGGTGTATGACCCCAGAATGTCACAGTATTGTGCTTTTTTACCATGGTTGAAATCCTCACCCATTCTTAGAGAGACAGGTCATCATTATGGTTGAAATCCTCAGAGAGACAGGTCATCATTATGGTGGAAATCCTCACCCATCCCCAGAGAGACAGGTCATCATTATGGTTGAAATCCTCACCCATTCTCAGAGAGACAGGTCATCATTATGGTTGAAATCCTCACCTATCCTCAGAGAGACAGGTCATCATTATGGTTGAAATCCTCACCCATCCCCCAGAGAGACAGGTCATCATTATGGTTGAAATCCTCACCCATCCCAGAGAGACAGGTCATCATATTTGTTGAAATCCTCACCATCCAGAGAGACAGGTCATCATTATGGTTGAAATCCTCACCCATCCAAGGAGACAGGTCATCATTATGGTTGAAATCCTCACCTATCCTCAGAGAGACAGGTCATCATTATGGTGGAAATCCTCCCCATCCTCAGAGACAGGTCATCATTATGGTTATAATCCTCACCCATTCTCAGAGAGACAGGTCATCATTATGGTGGAAATCCTCACCCATCCTCAGAGAGACAGGTCATCATTATGGTTATAATCCTCACCCATTCTCAGAGAGACAGTTCATCATTATGGTGGAAATCCTCACCCATCCTCAGAGACAGGTCATCATTATGGTTATAATCCTCACCCATCCCCAGAGAGACAGGTCATCATTATGGTGGAAATCCTCACCCATCCTCAGAGACAGGTCAGCATTGTAGATGTGTTTAAAAAGCTTGACAATCACTTATTTTATGTACAAACATTGAGATCAGGTAATGATTGAGGACATTTTTCAACTGAAAACAAAACCAGTCGGTTATTATTGGACAAGTAAGTCCAAGTCGCCTGTTCCTGTTCTCTTCCGTTTGATACATAATGAATACAATCCTGTATCAGCAGGAGGTGAGGGATCAAAACAACAGTAAGAGGCAGCCATGGGTAACATCCCAAATGGCACCCTATTCCCCATATAGTGCCCTACCCAATGGGCCCCGGTCAAAAGTAGTGCACTATAAATCCGGAATAGGGTGCCATTTGCGACGCATCCAATGTTGAGAACATGGCCACAGTACAGAACTATATCACAGACCACCATGGGGGGAGATATCATCTCTGATAGCAGCTAGATCGCCAACAACCAATGGGAGATATCATCTCTGATAGCAGCTAGATCGCCAACAACCAATGGGAGATATCATCTCTGATAGCCAACAACCAATGGGAGATATAATCTCTGATAGGAAAAGCATCGCCAACAACCAATGGGAGATGCACTAAATGGCCAAAGGTATGTGGACACGCCAACTGGATTCAGCTATTTCAGACACACCGTTGCTAGCTGGTGTATAAAATTGAGCACACTGCCATGCAATCTCCATAGACAAACATTGGCAGTAGAATTGCCCCTACTTTAGAGCTCAGTGACTTTCAACGTGGCACTGTCATAGGACGCCACCTTTCCAACAAGTCAGTTCGTCAAATTTCTGCCCTGATAGAGCTGAACCGGTCAACTGTAAGTGCTGTTATTGTGAAGTGGAAACGTCTAGGAGCAACAACGGCTTAGCCGCAAAGCGGTAGGCCACACAAGCTCACAGAACGGGATCGTCGAGTGCTGAAGTTCGTAGCTCGTAACAGTCATCTGTCCTCGGTCGCAACACTCACTACCGAGTTCCAAACTGCCTCTGGAAGCAAAGTCAGCACAGGAACTGTTCTTTGGGAGCTTCATGAAATGGGGTTCCATGGCTGAGCAGCCGCACACAAGCCTAAGATCACCATACGCAATGCAAAGCGTCGGCTGGAGTGGTGTAAAGCTCACCACCATTGGACTCTGGAACAGTGGAAACATGTTCTCTGGAGTGATTCATCACGCTTCACCATCTGGCAGTCCGACGGACAAATCTGGGTTCGGCGGATGCCAGGAGAACGCTACCTGCCCGAATGCATAGTGCCAACGGTAAAGTTTGTAGGAGGAATAATGGTCCGGGGCTGTTTTTCAAGGCCCCTTAGTTCCAGTGAAGGGAAATCTTAATGCTACAGCATACAATTACATTCTAGACGATTCTGTCCTCCCAACTTTGTGGCAACAGTTTGGGGAAGGCTCTTTCCTGTTTCAGCATGACAATGCCCCCGTGCACAAAGCGAAGTCCGTACAGAAATGGTTAGTCAAGATCGGTGTGGAAGAACTTGACTGGCCTGCACAGAGCCTTGACCTCAACCCCGTCGAACACCTTTGAGATGAATTGGAACGCCGACTGTGAGACAGGCCTAATCTCCCAACATCAGTGCCCGACTTCACTAATACTCGTGGCTGAATGGAAGCAAGTCCCTGCAGCAATGTTCCAACATCTAGTGGAAAGCCTTCCTAGAAGAGTGGAGGCTGTTATAGCAGCAATGTTCCAACATCTAGTGGAAAGCCTTCCTAGNAAGCCTTCCTAGAAGAGTGGAGGCTGTTATAGCAGCAATGTTCCAACATCTAGTGGAAAGCCTTCCTAGAAGAGTGGAGGCTGTTATAGCAGCAAAGGGGGAACAACTACATTTTGGAATGAGATGTTCGACGAGCAGGTGTTCACATACTTTTGGTCATGTAGTGTATCGCCTCTGACAGTAGTTACATCACCAACAACCAATGGGAGATATCACCTCTGATAGTAGTTACATCACCAACAGCCAATGGGAGAAATCAACTCTGATAGCAGTTACATCACCAACAACCAATGGGAGATATCAACTCTGATAGTAGTTACATCACCAACAGCCAATGGGAGATATCACCTCTGACAGTAGTTACATCACCAACAACCAATGGGAGACATCAACTCTGACAGTAATTACATCACCAACAGCCAATGGGAGATATCACCTCTGACAGTAATTACATCACCAACAACCAATGGGAGATATCACCTCTGACAGTAGTTACATAAATGGGACATTTTACTTTGCAGCATAAAGAGAAATATGGAGAATGGCCCCAATATCAGAACAACATTGGGAGGCTGACCACTAAAGATAACCATGACTTACAGAGATTACAGGAGAGAAATCAATCTGGTTTCATTTAAACACATCTTGTAAAGATGTAATGATTCAGAGTTTTAAAACACAGTAGTCAGATAAATATTGTTTTCTTTGTTTAAAAAAAWAWAAATAATTTCATGTCATTTCATGGGGCTTCCATGACATCAATAGCATTGTACAACGAGGGTATTGATCCATGGGGCTTCCATGTCATCCACTGCTGTTGATTCCTACATAGTTTGAGGAACATTGATCAACTACACCATAATGACTAACTCAACGGGACTCTTGGGATGCAACCCGAGAATAGGGCGCCATCTTGAACTACAAACCATTAATGAATGACCAGCGTTGGTTCAGCCTATGATGTCATATTGCGGGGAAAGGTTGGCACAATCAGAGCAGTACGATTGAGGTCATGAGAACACAATACCAGGGTGGATAACCAGCCCACACATGATGTCTATGACAGTATAGACAACCAACCCACTCATGGTGGTGGTGTCTATGACCGTATAGATAACCAGCCCACACATGGTGGTGGTGTCTATGACAGTATAGATAACCAACCCACACATGGTGGTGGTGTCTATGACAGTATAGATAACTATCCCACACATGGTGGTTGTGTCTATGACAGTATAGATAACTATCCCACACATGGTGGTTGTGTCTATGACAGTATAGATAACCAACCCACACATGGTTGTGTCTATGACAGTATAGATAACTATCCCACACATGGTGGTGGTGTCTATGACAGTATAGATAACCAACCCAAACATGGTGGTGGTGTCAATGACAGTATATATAACCAACCCACACATGGTGTCGGTCTCTATGACAGTATAGATATCCAACCCATAACAGCCCCCGTGATATGCAACTTTTCAGGGAAGTTAGGAAAGCATCTTTCCGGTAATCAGCATTTTTCTACTGCTGGCCATGCTTTCCACCTGGCTACCCCTCCACACAGCAACTCGCCCAAACCTCCCCCACTTCTCCTTTACCCAAATCCAGATAGCCGATGTTCTGAAAGAGATACAAAATCTGGACCCCTACAAATCAGCCGGGCTAGACAATCTGGACCCTCTCTTTCTAAAATTATCTGCCGAAATTGTTGCAACCCCTATCAATAGCCTGTTCAACCTCTCTTTCTTATCGTCTGAGATTCCCAAAGATTGGAAAGCTGCCGCGGTCATCTCCCTCTTCAAAGGGGGAGACACTCTAGACCCAAACTGCTACAGACCTATATCTATCCTACCCTGCCTTTCTAAGGTCTTCGAAAGCCAAGTCAACAAACAGATTACCGACCATTTCAAATCCCACCGTACCTTCTCCGCTATGCAATCTGGTTTCAGAGATGGTCACGGGTGCACCTAAGCCACGCTCAAGGTCCTAAACTATATCATAACCGCCATCGATAAGAGACATTACTGTGCAGCCGTATTCATCGACCTGGCCAAGGCTTTCGACTCTGTCAATCACCACATTCTTATTGGCAGACTCAACAGCCTTGGTTTCTCAAATGACTGCCTCGCCTGGTTCACCAACTACTTCTGACAGAGTTCAGTGTGTGAAATCGGAGGGCCTGTTGTCCGGACCTCTGGCAGTCTCTATGGGGGTGCCACAGGGTTCAATTCTTGGACCGACTCTTTTCTCTGTATACATCAATGATGTCGCTCTTGCTGCAGGCGATTCTTTGATCCACCTCTACGCAGACGACACCGTTCTGTACACATCTGGCCCTTCTTTGGACACTGTGTTAACTAACCTCCAGATGAGCTTCATTGCCATACAACTCTACTTCCGTGGCCTCCAACTGCTCTTAAATGCTAGTAATACTAAATGCATGCTCTTCAACTGATCGCTGCCCGCACCCACCCGCCCGCCCAGCATCACTACTCTGGACAGTTCTGACTTAGAATATGTGGACAACTACAAATACCTAGGTGTTGGTTAGACTGTAAACTCTCCTTCCAGACTCACATTAAACATCTCCAATCCAAAATTAAATCTAGAATCGGCTTTCTATTTCACAACAAAGCATCCTTTACTCATGCTGCCAAACATACCCTCGTAAAACTGACCATCCTACCGATCCTCGACTTCGGTGATGTCATTTACAAAATAGCCTCCAACACTCTACTCAACAAATTGGATGCAGTCTATCACAGTGCCATCCGTTTTGTCACCAAAGCCCCATATACTACCCACCACTGCGACCTTTATGCTCTCGTTGGCTGGCCCTCGCTTCATACCCGTCGCCAAACCCACTGGCTCTAGGTCATCTACAAGTCTCTGTTAGGTAAAGCTCCGCCTTATCTTAGCTCACTGGTCAACATAGCAGCACCCACCCGTAGCACGCGCTCCAGCAGGTATATTCACTGGTCACCCCCAAAGCCAATTCTTCCTTTGGCCGCCTTACCTTCCAGTTCTCTGCTGCCAATGACTGGAACGAACTGCAAAAATCACTGAAGCTGGAGACACTTACCTCCCTCACTAGCTTTAAGCACCAGCTGTCAGAGCAGCTCACAGATCACTGCACATGTACATAGCTCATCTGTAAATAGACCATCCAATCTACCTCATCCCCATACTGTATTTATTTATCTTGCTCCTTTGCACCCCAGTATCTCTACTTGCACATTCATCTTCTGCACATCTACCATTCCAGTGTTTAATTGCTATATTGTAATTACTTCGCCACCATGGGCAATTTATTGCCTTACCTCTCTTATCCTACCTCATTTGCACATGCTGTATATATATATCTTTCTACTGTATTATTGATTGTATGTTTTGTTTATTACATGTGTAACTCTGTGTTGTTGTACGTGTCGAACTGCTTTGCTTTATCTTGGCCAGGTCGCAGTTGTAAATGAGTACTGGTTCTCAACTGTCTACCTGGTTAACTAAAGGTGAAATGAAATAAAATAATAAAAAACACATGGTGGTGGTGTCTATGACAGTATAGATAACCAACCCACACATGGTGGTGGTGTCTATGACAGTATAGATAACCAACCCACATGGTGGTGTCTATGACAGTATAGATAACCATGGACAAGACTCCAAGCCACACTATCTATTGGGGTGAGTTGAGACAGATATTAGCAGTAAATACACAATACCAGCACACTGTGGGTAGTTCGCTCTATTGAACGATTATGAGGACTGAAATATACACAGAACCCGAAAACCATGCGTGTGTGGCTGGGAGAGTGTACCATGACTGAACAGTAAGAACTGGTTAGCATTTAGAAAACTCCCAGAGTAGATCTAAGAATAACAAACTCACTACATCGTGTGGTCGGTTGTGGCGTGGGCAGTATACTATATCACTGGTTGCTAGGTACTCCAATATCACTAGACCGCACAGATTGGTCGGTTGTGTGTGTCCTGAGGCTACATGATAGTAGAGAGATAGGTATCTTCTTACAAGGCCGCACCATTCATCAATGTGGGTGTATGGATGAGAGCCCTACAGAACGACAAGTATAGATAACCCAGGCCAACATGGTGGTGTGTTCCTATGACAGTAACCATCACAGCACACACACATGGTGGGAGGTGCCAAATGACATGTTAAAAGATTGTTCAACATGCATCGCAGACATTGAAAGGCCTCACCTCCCCCCCATTAGTGGTGGGGTCTATGACAGTATAGAGTAACCAATCCGTGTCTTTGGAAACATAAGGAACAAATTTTCATATTCTTCCCATGTGGTGAGGTGTCCGCAAAGATTTAATGTTATCTATGAGACATAATGTTAAACCATTCCCTACACTACATGGTGGGTGGGGTCCTGGAGCTATACACCTTGATACCAATACGCGAGCTATGGTGAGTGCTATGAGAAGTTGATGATACACGACAACACCTACAGAGTGGATGTTTCCTAGCGAGTGTTACTAGGAGGGAGCTTGTATACGAGTAAACAAACCCAACATCCACAATCGCGTGGTCTCGGTTAATCGACCACCGTTGCTCATAAGAATGGAGACAGAATTGTCACACACACGGCATTGATTCTACTCTAAAATAAATAAGTCGAGTATATGACTGACATATCGTATTGATACTACAGACCCAATGTAGTCATAGCTGAGGTACGAGGTTGTTGCATGTATCTAGACATATTTAGGATATTAATACACTATATTGCAAAGGTAGATACACTGAAAATATGTGAGGTGGATGGTTCCTATGATATCAGTCTCTATAGACATACCACAACTGAGAAGATTCAATATCTAAACTCATTCTAGTAGATGGGTGGGTCATATGTATTAGTATGGGATGATCAGTCCATTATGTGTGGTGTTGGTCGATGTAGCCTTGATATCCAGGAAATCATATAAACAGATAAGTTAAGTTCTAAAGCCGTATCCTTAGAGATGGCTGAGAGGGAAGTATGGCATAAAGTGGCATCACGCTATTTTAAGTCCAATGTGTATAACCAGACCACTCATCTACGATGCGTCTTCCTGCGTGCTCCAATGAGGAAACTATTGAGTTTCTGGATAGCCCTACTCCACATGATAATAGGAGGTCAGGTGTTCTACTTGCATCGTATAGTCTAGATAACCATAGATTCGCTAATCCTCTAACACCTGTGACATTGATCTATATTGAAGCTTAGATAATGATTACCGACCACACAATTAGGGCCAGTGTGTGTGCTATATGTAGAAAAGTTGAAATAGATGGCAGCTTTAGGAACCTCTAAATCTTCATCAGCACTGACGTTACTTGCACAATACTATACGTGATTACATATCCCGAGCCTCCATTAATGGGTGCGGGAGCTCTATTAGACAGTCAATAGAAGTTGACCAGAGACAAGACGCAACACGAGCCAACATCTTTCTTGACCCTTTCTGGTATGTCTCAGATGTACGTTACTGAGAGTATAGTTAGAATATAAGAACACATGACCGCAATACTGGTGGTGTGTCTAAATGACAGAATCTACATTATGTATTCCAATATGCCACACACATGGCGTGATGTGTAGTCTCATGATCAGTCTAGATAACCAGCCTGCGTCCATCGATCAAGATGCAGGTGGCTCGATCGCTCTCATGATCAGGATAATGAAAATTGATAGACACACACACTTGAGACTCGGATGTGACCACGACTCAAGGCTTATTTAAATAGCTACAATACTCGCACAATCCATCATACAATCTATAGGTGGATTAGGTGCCTTAATCGATCAGTATATTTCAAGATAGGGAATCACCCCGAACCTTGGAGTCGTTTAGAAACTCGCAACCTGGAACCATTCAGACAACAAAATACATCCAGCCTACACACACTGGAACTGAGTCAGTAGTGGTTTGATCACGCTATATAGGACCACAGTAATATAGAATAACACGCTAAACTACACACACTAGAACACTTAACGTTTAGCTAGCAAACTGTGGTCAACATACAACATGATAGGTTAATCCTATGAACAGTATATGATCCACTGCAACGTTAACCATAAGACCTCAGAATAACAAATATGTACTGAAGTGTGTGGTGGGGAAAGGTCACTGAGGTCGTCATCAAAAGATGACAAACACACACCAACAATATCTCGAATTATACACTAGGCAGTGGTAGTTGTATCGTACTGATCAAAGAGATAAAATAAGGGATCCTTATAGCGACAGCCAACGTTCAAAGGTCAGCCCCATACTCGGTGAGACAGTGTTCTGAATCGCATGTAGTATTACGCTAGATCAAACCAACTACCCACACATGGCTGGTTGGTGTCTTTATGACAGCTCAATACATATCCAACGTAGAGAATACAAGCTAACTAAACAAGCGCACAACATGGTGGTTAGGTGCGTCTCTATGAGACAAGTAAGGATAAGACTACTTGTCATCCTCCATACCTACGACCTAATCAGATGTGATACGAGCAGATCATAACAGCAGAAATAGTAAGTACAGTGCCCACCTTCAATCGTGTGTGAAAGTGAACGCTCTAACTCACAAGAGTGTGGTCGAATAACTTGCCCTAACCCCATTGGGTGTGGGTTAGACGGTCTAAATCTACACGCTAATTGGACAACTGGAATTATAACCCCAGTACCACAATCGAGATGAGCATGGTAAAGCGCTGAGTACAGAGGACGGATAAAGAGATTAATCATAGTATCACATACATGGTGGTTTTGTGTAAAGTACCATCGTACAGGCTCCTTATTAGTACTAAGCAAACACAACCAGCCAAATATCCGTATGGGTAGCGACTCACTTGGCTCAGTACAAGTCACTACACTCAGTGACATGTCCGGGGTGGGGTGGTGAGGAGTTGGATGGTGGTGGTCCCCACACATTCTGGTGGTCTTGGTCCTCTCTATTATCCATGTCAGGTCGAGGTCACTGACACAAGCATCGCTCCCAATCACTGGTTGGTGGGTGCAGTTCTAGCGAGCCACGATTATTAACAGTACGTGTAGACGATAATAAACCCAAAAAATATCCACACATGGTGGTGGGGTCTATGACAGTATAGATAACCAACCCACACATGGTGGCGCTATGAAGTATAGATAACCACCCACACATGGTGGGTGTATGAGACAGTATAGATAACCCCCCACACATGGTGGTGGTGTCTATGACATGTATAGATTATAACCAACCCACACATGGTGGTGGTGTCTATGACAGTTAGGATAACCACCCAACATGGTGGTGGCTATGACAGTATAGATAACCACCACACATGGTGGTGGTGTCTATGACAGTATAGATACCTAACACCCACACATGGTGGCTGTATGCACAGTATAGATACCAACCCACACATGGTGGTGTCTATGACAGTATAGAATTCAG
>NW_019943331.1:140686-146167 GCF_002910315.2 Salvelinus sp. IW2-2015
GGGTCTATGAAACAGTAAGATAACCAACCATACATGGTGTGGTGGGGTGTCTATGACAGTATAGATAACAACCCACACATGGTGGTGGTGTCTATGACAGTATAGATAACCAACCCATTACATGGTGGTGGGGTCTATGGACAGTATAGATAACCAACCACACATGGTGGTGGGGTCTATGACAGTATAGATAACCAAACCACACAGTGGTGTCTATGACAGTATAGATAACCACCCACACATAGGTGGTGGGGTCTATGACAGTATAGATAACCAACCCACACATGGTGGTGGGTGTCTATGACAGTATAGATAACCAACCCCACATGGTGTTGGTGTCTATGACAGTAATAGATAACAACCCACACATGGTGGTGGGTCTATGACAGTTAGATAACACCAACCCACACATGGTGGTGGCTATGACAGTATAGATAACCAACCCACACATGGTGTCTATGACAGTATAGATAACCAACCCACACATGGTGTGTCTATGACAGATAGATAACCAACCCACACATGGTGGTGTCTATGACAGTATAGATAACCAACCCCACATGGTGGTGGGTCTATGACAGTATAGATAACCAACCCACACATAGGTGGTGGTGTCTATGACAGTTATAGATAACCACACCCACACATGGTGTGGGTATGACAGTATAGAGATAACCAACCACACATGGTGGTGGTGTCTATGACAGTATAGATAACCACCACACATGGTGGTGTCTATGACAGTATAGATAACCAGCCACACATTGTGTCTATGACAGTATAGAAACCAGCCCACACATGGTGGTGGGTCTATGACGATAGATAGTATAGATAAACCACCCACACATGGTGGTTGTGCTATGACAGTATAGATAACAACCCACACATGATAGGTGTCTATGACGTATAGATAACCACCCACACATGGTATGGTGTCTATGACGTATAGATAACCAACCCACACATGGATGGTGTCTATGACAGTATAGATAACCAGCAAAAGGTGTTATGACAGTATGATAACCAACCCACACATGGTGTCTATGACAGTATAGATAACACACAGGGTCTTGCAGTAAGATAACACCCACACATGGTGTCTATGACAGTATACGATAACCAACCCAACACATGGTAGTGGTGTCTATGACAGTATGATAACCAGCCACCACATGGGATGACTATGACAGTATGGATAACCAACCCACACATGGTGTTCTATGAACAGTATAACACAACATTGGCATGAATATATATAACCAAACCCACACATGTGTGGTGTCTATGACAGTATAGATAAACAACCCACACATGGTGGTGGTGTCTATGACAGTATAGATAACCAGCCCATACAGGTGGTGTATGACAGTATAGATAACCAGCCCAACACATGGTGATTGTCTAATGACAGTATAGATAACCAGCCCACACATGGTGTCTTATGACAGTATAGATAACCAACCCACACATGGTGGTGTGTCTATGACCGTTTATAGATAACCAACCACACATGGTGGTGGTGTTCTATCGACCGTATAGATACAGTACACATGTGGTGGGTGTCTATGGAGTATACTAGGGTTGAGACGGAACCCTGGGACAGAGAGAGTTATAGATACAGTTGAAGTCGAAAGTTACGTACACTTAGGTTTGAGTCCATTAAAACGTGTTTTTCATCCACTCCACAAATTTCTTTGTTAGCATACTATAGTTTTGGCAATCACTTTTGTGCATGACAAAAGTCATTTTTCCAACCAATTGTTTACAGACAGATTATTTCACTTAAAATTCCTGTTTCACAATTACAAATGGTCGCAATGGGTCTTCCAAATGGACAATGACCCAAGCATACTTCCAAAGTTGTGGCAAAATGGCTTAAGGACAACAAAGTACATGTATTGGGAGTGGCCATTCACAAAGCCCTGACCTCAACCTATAGAAAATGTGTGGGCAAAACTGAAAAGCGTGTGTTAGCGAAGGAGGCCTACAAACTGACTCAGTAACACCAGCTCTGTCAGGATGAATGGGCCAGAATTCACCTAACTTATTGTGTGAAGCTTGTGGAAGGCTACGCGAACGTTTTGCCGAGTTAAACAATTTAAAGGCAATGCTACAAAATACTAATTGAGTGTATTGTTAAACTTCTGACCCACGGGGAATGTGATGAAAGAAAGAAAAAGCTGAAAAAATAATTCTCTCTACTATTATTCTGACATTTTCACATTCTTAAAATAAAGTGGTGATCCTAACTGACCAAGACTGACATTTTTACCAGGATTAAATGTCAGAAATTGGTGAAAAACTGAGTTTAAATGTATTTGGCAAAGGTGTCGTAAACTTCGACTTCAATGTAGATAACCAGCCAAACAATGTGGTGTCTGATGACAGTATAGATAACCGAGAGCCACACTAGTTGGTTGTCTAATGACGAGTATAGGATAAACCGAGCCCACAATGGAGTGTCTATGGACAGTTTTTTTTTTTATTTTTTTATTTTTGCACTAGTTTTTTTTACCTCCTTTGAGAGTTGAGCACTACTCCCTCCTAGGTTTTTTTTTTCTTTTATATTAGTTTAGCGGTACTCAGTAGTGGGTTTTTTGTAGGTCGTGACACTACCTTATTACTCTCAACTTATGCTGTCTTCGTCAATGAGTGAACTAGCACGTGAGAGTGTTCGATTTTTCTCCTGGTATATAACCATCCCTCGCAATCATTTCGACATATGACTGTGACTAACTCTCGATACGGCCGATATTGGGGGCGAAGCTATACGGCAAAGAACCAGACAACAACCACTCTCTGGGCTCTCTCTCGTCGTGACTGGTACAGTATAGATAACTAAAGCCCAGCTACATGGGAGTCTATGACCGCAGTAGACTATGTATTAACGAGAGCTAACTCCACCATGGTGTTGGTGTCTTATCGATAGTATAGGATAACCAGCCCACACATGAGTGTCTTATGACAGTATTAGACATCCAACCCACACTATGGTGTCTGTCACGTATAGACACCAACCCACACATGGTGTCTGGACAGTATAAGATAACCAACCCACACTTACGTTAGTGCAGGTCGTTCTGTCGATGACAAGTTGAGTGTATATGAAGCCCACGACATGGTAGTTGGTGTCTATGACATATAGGTTAAACCAACCTCACACCATGGTGGTTGTGGTCTATGACAGTATAGATAACAACTCACGCTATTGGTGTGGTGTCGTATGAGCAGTATTAGATAAACGGAGCCAACACACATGAGCGTATGGACAGTGTGGATTGAAGCCTATAACACATGGTCCTCTTTTTCATGGACGTGCTCCTTGGCGAACCAACCCACACATTGGTGGTCTGTCAGTATAACAAACCAACCACCCACACATGGTGGTGGTGTCTATGACAGTATAGATAACCAACCCACACACGGTGTCTATGACAGTATAGATAACCAGCCCACACATGGTGGGGGTGTCTATGACAGTATAGATAACCAGCCCACACATGGTGTCTATGACAGTATAGATAACCAGCCCACACATGGTGTCTATGACAGTATAGATAACCAACCCACACATGGTGGTGGTGTCTATGACCGTATAGATAACCAACCCACACATGGTGGTGGTGTCTATGACCGTATAGATAACCAGCCCACACATGGTGGTGGTGTCTATGACAGTATACAGTTGAGACAGACCCTGGGACAGAGAGAGTTATAGATACAGTTGAAGTCGAAAGTTTACGTACACTTAGGTTTGAGTCATTAAAACGTGTTTTTCATCCACTCCACAAATTTCTTGTTAGCATACTATAGTTTTGGCAATCTACTTTGTGCATGACAAAAGTCATTTTTCCAACAATTGTTTACAGACAGATTATTTCACTTAAAATTCCCTGTTTCACAATTACAAATGGTCGCAAATGGGTCTTCCAAATGGACAATGACCCCAAGCATACTTCCAAAGTTGTGGCAAAATGGCTTAAGGACAACAAAGTACATGTATTGGAGTGGCCATCACAAAGCCCTGACCTCAATCCTATAGAAAATGTGTGGGCAAAACTGAAAAAGCGTGTGTMAGSAAGGAGGCCTACAAACCTGACTCAGTAACACCAGCTCTGTCAGGATGAATGGGCCAGAATTCACCTAACTTATTGTGTGAAGCTTGTGGAAGGCTACGCGAAACGTTTGACCCGAGTTAAACAATTTAAAGGCAATGCTACAAAATACTAATTGAGTGTATGTAAACTTCTGACCCACTGGGAATGTGATGAAAGAAAGAAAAGCTGAAATAAATAATTCTCTCTACTATTATTCTGACATTTCACATTCTTAAAATAAAGTGGTGATCCTAACTGACCTAAGACTGGACATTTTTACCAGGATTAAATGTCAGAAATTGTGAAAAACTGAGTTTAAATGTATTTGGCAAAGGTGTACGTAAACTTCCGACTTCAATTGTAGATAACCAGCCAACACATGGTGGTGTCTATGACAGTATAGATAACCAGCACATATATGGTGTCTATGACAGTATAGATAACCAAACCCACATGGTGGTGGTGTCTATGACAGTATAGACAACCAACCCACACATGGTTGTTGTGTCTATGACAGTATAGATAACTAGCCCACACATGGAGTCTATGACAGTATAGATAACCAACCCACACATGGTGTTGGTGTCTATGATAGTATGGATAACCAGCCCACACATGGTGTCTATGACAGTATAGACAACCAACCCACACATGGTGTCTGTCAGTATAGACAACCATATACTGTCTAGCACAGTTGTGGGCTGGTTAACTATACTCTTTGCATAGACACCCATGTCGGGAGCTTGTTATCTATACTAGTACATAGACATATGTGGCTCGGTTTTTATCCACATTACGTCATAACATCAATATGTGTCGGGTGTTTGTTGTAATCATACGTGTCATAGACACCATGTTGGCTGAGTTATATCAACCGTCATAGACAATCATGTTGTGTGTGGTTGGTTTTATATATACTGTCATATAGACATCATTTGTGGGCCTGGTTAATTATACTGTCATAGACACATGTGTCGGTTGGATCAGCTGTGCGACACGATGGGAGGTGGATTTAGTCCTATACTGCAAGACACCATGTGTGGGCCGTTGTTTTGTGCTATTACTGACACCGTGTGGCTGTTACTGTATGCATAGACACCATTGTGTGGGCTGGTTATCCACATTCTTGTCATAGACTCCCATGTGTGGGCTAGTTATCTATACTGTCATAGACACCAACACCAACCATGGCCGTGCGAGTTTGGTTCGATCTATACTTAGTCATTAGGACCACCACCACCTTATTCGGTTAGTTGTGTAACTATACTTCTATAGACACCACTACCATTGTGTGTGGGCGCCTGTTCATATATACTGTCATAGACAACATGTTGTGGTTTGGTAATCTACTGTCAGACACCAATGTTGGTTGGGTGGTTCTTTC
>NW_019943331.1:149234-162124 GCF_002910315.2 Salvelinus sp. IW2-2015
TGGTTGTGGGGTCTATGACAGTATAGATAAACCAGCCACACATGCGTGTCTATGGACAGTATATATACCAACCCACACTGGTGTCTATGACCAGGTATATATATAAACCAACCCACACATGGTGGTGGTGTCTATGGGACAGTATAGATAACCAACCCACACATGATGTCTATGACAGTTAGATTAAACCAGCCCATACATGGTGCGTGTCTATGGCAGTATAGATTTAACCAGCCCATACATGGTGGTGGTGTCTATACAGTATAGATAACCAGCCCATGACATGGTGTGTGTCTATGACAGCTATAGATAACCAAGCCAATACATGGTGGTGGTGTCTATGGACAAGTATAGATAACCAACCCACACATGGTGGTGTGTTCTATGACAGTATAGATAACCAGCCCACACATGGTGTGGGTCTATGACAGTATAGAAACCAACCCACACATGGTGGTGGTGGTCTATGACAGTATATATAACCAGCCCACACATGGTGGTGGGTGTCTATGACAGTATAGATAACCAACCCAACACATGGTGGGGGTGTCTATGACAGTATAGATTAACCAGCCCACACATTGGGGGTGGTGTTCTATGGAAGTATAAGATAACCAACCCACACATGTGGAGGTGTCAATGACGTATAGATAACCACCCACATCAAGTGTGGGTCTTATATGGACAGTATAGATAACCAAACCCACACATAGTGGTGGTGTCTATGACCAGTACAGATAACCAGCCCACACATGGTGTGGGTCTATGACAGTATAGATAACCAACCCACACATGGTTCTATGACAGTATAGATAACCAGCCCATACATGGGTTGGGTCTTTATGACAGTATTAGATAAAACCAACCCACACATTGGTGGTGGTGTCTATGACAGTATAGATAACCACCCCACACAAATTGGATGTCCTATGACAGTAATATATTACCAGCCCATACATGGTGGTGGTGTCTATGACAGTATAGCATTAACCAACCAACACATAGTGTGGTGTCTATGACAGTATAGGATAACCAACCCAACACATGGTGGTGGTGTCTATGACAGTATAGATAACCAGCCCATACATGGTGGTGGCTTCTATGACAGTATATATAACCAGCCGATACATGGTGCGTGGTGGGTCTTATGACAAGTATAGATAACCAGCCCATACATGGTGGTGGTGTCTATGACAGTATACATAACCAGCCCATATATGGTGGTGGTGTCTATACAGTTATAGATAACCAACCCACACATTGATGTCTATGACAGTATAGATAACCAAGGCCCACACATGGCTGGTGGTGTCTATGGACAGTATAGATAAACCAACCCACACATGATTGTCCTATGACGTATTAGATAACCAGCCCATACATGGTGGTGGGGTCTATGACAGTATAGATAACCAACCCACACATGGTATTGGTGTCTATGACAGTATAGATAAACAGCCCATACATGTGGTGGTGTCTTATGACAGTATTAGATAACCAGCCCACAACATGGCGGTGTGTCTATGACAGTATAATAACCAGCCCACACATTTGTGGTGGTGGTCTATGACAGTATAGATAAACCAACACACACTTGATGTCTATTGACCGTATAGATAACCAGCCACACATGCGTGGTGGTGTCTATGGACAGTATAGATAACCAACCCACACTATGATGTCTATGACAGTATAGATAACCAGCCCACACATGTGGTGGTGTCTATGACAGTATAGATAACCAAACCCACACATGATGGTCTATGGAACAGTATAGATAACAGGCCCATACATGGTGGTGGCGTCTATGAAGTATAGATAACCAACCCACCACCATGGTAGTGGTGTCTATGACAGCTATAGATTAACAGCCCATACATGGTTGGTGGTGTCTATGACAGTTATAGATAAACCAGCCCACACATGGCGGTGGTGTCTATGACATTTATAGATTAACCAGCCGGCACACAGGGTCGGTGGTTGTCTATGACAGTATAGGATTAACCAACCCACACATGATGTCTATGACAGTATAGATAACCAGCCCACCACATGGTGGTTATTTGACAGTATAGATAACCCAGGCCTCACACATGGTGGTCGGTTCTTATGGGGGGACAGTATAGATAACCAGCCCATACAATGTGGTGGTCTATGACAGTATAGATAACCAGCCCAATACATTGTGGTGGTGTCTATGACAGTAATATAACCAGCCCATTACATGGTGTTGGTGTCTATGACAGTATTTAGATAACAGCCCACACATGGTTGGTGGTGTCTATGGACAGTATATATAACCAGCCCCACATGGTGGTGGGTCTATGACAGTATAGATAACCAACCCACACATTGGTTGGGTCTATGACCAGGTATAATAAAACCAACCCACACATGGTGGCCATACAGTATAGATAACCAGCCCTACATGGTGTGTATGGACAGTATAGATTAACCAGCCCACACATTTTGTTGGTGGTGTCTATGACCCCAGGTTATATATAACCAAGCCCAACAACATGGTGTGGTGGTCCTATGACAGTATTAGATAACCAGCCCATACATGGTGCCTATGACAGTATAGATAACCAGCCCACACATGGGTGGTGTCTATGACAGAAAAATATAGGTTAACCAGCACACACATGGTGCCTATGACAGTATAGATACCAGCCCCAACATGGTTGGTGTATTGGACAGTATAGATAACCAGCCCACACATGGTTTGGTGGTTGTCTATGACAGTATAGGTAAACCAGCCAACACATGGTGTCATATGACCAGTAATAGGATAACCAGCCCACACATGGTGTCTATGACAGTATAGATAACCAGCCCACACATGGTGCTATGACAGTAGTAGATAACCAGCCCCACACATGTGTCTATGACAGTATAGATAACCAGCCCACACATGGCTGTCTATGGACAGTTATAGATAACACACCACACTATGGTGGTCGTATGACAGTATAGATACCAGCCCAACGATGGGTGGATAGTCATGACAGTATAAGATAACCAGCCCACACATGGTGTCTATGACAGTATAGATAACCAGGCCACACATGGTGTGTTATGACAGATAGATAACCAAACCCACACATGGATGTTATAAGTATAGATAACCGCCCACACATGTGTTCATTGACAGCTATAGAACACCAGCCACAATGGTGTCTATGGACAGTATAGATAACCAACCCAACACCATGGTCGTCATATGACAGTATAGCATAACCAGCCCACACATGGTGTCTATGGAGCAGTATAGATACACCACCCAACATGGTGTCGTATGACGAGTACTAGATAACACACCCCACATCATTGGTATGTGTCTAGGTGACAGTATAGGATAACCAAACCCACCACCATTGGTCGGTCTATCGACATGATAGATAACCAGCCCACATGGTGGTCTATGACAGTATTAGATAACCAGCCGCACATGTGGTGTCTATGACAGTATAGAATAACCAGCCCACCATGGTGTCTATGACACGTGATAGATAAAACCAACCCACACATGGGTGTTCTCTGACAGTATAGATCAGAACCAGCCCACACATGTTGTCTATGACAGTATAGATAACCAGCCCCACCACATGGTGTGTCATATGGACCAGTTATAGAATAAACCACCCACCCAGCATTGTGTCTATGCACATATCAGATAAACCAGCCCACACGATGGTGTCGTTCAATGACAGTATAGATAACCACCCACACATGGGTGTGTGTATGACAGTATAGATAACCCAGCCCAACACATGGGTTGTCTATTACAGTATAGATAACCAACCCACACATGGTGGTGGTTCTATGACAGTATTAGATAAACCAGCCCATTCACATGGTGTCTATGACAGTATAGATAACCAGCCCACACATGGTGTCTATGACAGTATAGATAACCAGCCCACACATGGTGTCTATGACAGTATAGATAACCAGCCCACACATTGTGTCTATGACAGTATAGATAACCAGCCCACACATGGTGTCTATGACAGTATAGATAACCAGCCCACACATTGTGTCTATGCCAGTATAGATAACCAGCCCACACATGGTGGTGGTGTCTATGCCAGTATAGATAACCAGCCCACACATGGTGGTGTATGACAGTATATTGTGTTTGAACAGTTTTTAAAAAACGCCCGTGTCCTCCATACCATAAAAACATTGTAAAATAATTCAGAGGCGATTCATCGTCTTAACAGTGCCTATCCACAGAGATGGACAGATATCCAGAGGGTTGAGGGAGATACCCTAAGCTAAAGACACCTTAGGTCGTGGGTCGTGGGTCGCTGGTCGTGGGTCAGTACCTTTGGAGAACAGAAGCACCAAATAAAACCAAGCAATAACAATACAAGTTTTCAACAATGTTAAAATGTGCCACAATTGCAATAAAAACACTTTTTTATTGTATAAGGTAACTGTTTTCCACACTACATAGTGAAGTACACAGTAGATCAGATCTGATAGACAGAAGGGTGTGAGTTCTCCATGTTTCAACCTGGATCTCATCTCCGTCGTTGCGAAACAGCAGAGTCTAGTCTCAGTCGCCCCTGTGTGTCAARGATCCCTGGCTGTCAGCCAATAGCAACGCAGTATCGCAGTCCTGCATGAGAAAATGGTGTTGCACCAGGGTCCCTTGGCTTGGTGAGGAAAAAGAGGAGGAGGAGTGGGAATGAGAGAAGAGAAGGCCCCAGGCCGTCGCATGGACATAGTGAGGTCAAGCACGATATAAGGGACTTACAGAAAGATCTGGGGGAACATGCTAACCAAGCCTCTCGTTATGGACCGAGACTACTAGCCGGTATGAGTGAAGTTATGACAGTAATAAACACTAAACCGCAATTGAGTGACTGCAGTCATAGGCCAAGCCGACATTGTGTCTATGACAAGTAATAACACCACTGAAGGAAGATCACATATGCCTATCCCAAACAACCCACACACATGGCTCGCTCAAATGATAACCGGAGTAAGGGTATTGCGAAAAAGATGCAAACCTCCGCGATAGCAGCAGTGGTCGCCTCTACTCACCCAGGTCATCAGCGAGTGGCAACACAGATATTCGTGGACCAGCCCTGAACAACAACTTAATATGGTGATGTTGTCTTGTGAGTGAAGAACGTACAACAACTTAACTGAGTGTGATCGGACGAAACACAAAAAGGACACCACCCACAACCACAGGATAGCTCCCATTACTCGACAGTATCTTTAAGAGATAGAGGTGGAGGGAGCATCACTACAGGGTTGGTTGGGTGCTGTGCTTTGCTGACAGTATATTCAGGGCTTAGACAGATGTGGACTATACCGTATGAATCCCACACATGGTGTCTATGACAGTATAGATAACCAGCCCACACATGGGTGGTGTATGACAGTATAGATAACCAGCCCACACATGGTGGTGTCTATGACAGTATAGATAACCAGCCCACACATGGTGTCTATGACAGTATAGATAACCACCACACATGGTGTCTATGACAGTATAGATAACCAGCACCACCACATCTGGTGTTATACAGACTAGATACACAGTTCCACAAATAAGTGGTGGTCTATGACAGTATAGATAACCAACCCCACATATGGTGTCTATGACAGTACATGATCAACCAACAAGGTGATGTAACAGTTGGCCCCAGTGCATGCAGTGTCAATGAGACAACTGATCACTAATAAGATAAATAAACCAACCCACACATGGTGGTGGTGTCTATGACAGTATAGATAACCAGCCCACACATGGTGGTCTATGACAGTATAGATAACCAACCCACACATGGTGGGTGGTGTCTATGACAGTATAGATAACCAGCCCATACATGGTGGTGGTGTCTATGACAGTATAGATAACCAGCCCACACATGGTGGTGGTGTTTATGACAGTATAGATAACCACAGCCACACACTGGTGTCTATGACAGTATAGATAACCAGCCCGCACATGGTGTCTATGACAGTATAGATAACCAGCCCACACATGGTGTCTATGACAGTATAGATAACCAGCCCACACATGGTGTCTATGACAGTATAGATAACCAGCCCCACACATTGTGTCTATGACAGTATAGATAACCAGCCCACACATGGTGGGGTGACTATGCCAGTATAGATAACCAGCCCACACATGGTGGTGTATGACAGTATATTGTGTTTGAACAGTTTTTAAAAAACGCCCGTGTCCTCCATACCATATAAAAACATAATTGTAAAATAATTCAGAGGCGATTCATCGTCTTAACAGTGCCTATCCACAGAGATGGACAGATATCCAGAGGGTTGAGGGAGATACCCTAAGCTAAAGACACCTTAGGTCGTGGGTCGTGGGTCGCTGGTCGTGGGCAGTACTTTGGAGAACAGAAGCACCAAATAAAACCAAGCAATAACAATACAAGTTTTCAACAATGTTAAAATGTGCCACAATTGCAATAAAAACACTTTTTTTTGTATAAGGTAACTGTTTTCCACACTACATAGTGAAGTACACAGTAGATCAGATCTGATAGACAGAAGGGTGTGAGTTCTCCATGTTTCAACCTGGATCTCATCTCCGTCGTTGCGAAACAGCAGAGTCTAGTCTCAGTCGCCCCTGTGTGTCAAGGATCCCTGGGCTGTCAGCCAAAAGACAAGCGCAGGATCTGCAGTCCTGCATGAGAAAATGGTGTTGCCACCAGGGTCCCTTGGCTTGGTGAGGAAAAAGAGGAGGAGGAGTGGGAATAGAGAGAGAGAGAAGGCCCCAGGCCGTCGCATGGACATAGTTATGTTGGGGGGGGGGGGGGGGGTTCTCTGCAGTTCATATCATGAACAGTCAGTTCCTAGCGGTTACTAGGGCGCTCGCTTTTGGAGAAGGATAAAGGTTCAAGTTGACCAGTTTACTGCACAACTTCTTCTGGGCGGTACTGTTTAGCAGAGTCAAAGGCAAAAACCTACAGAGCAGGAGTGAGGAAGCAGAAGAGTGGGAGTGGAGAGAGGAGAAAAACGGAGCAAGAGGGATGGAGCGAGCAGAGAGCAAAAGATACGATAGGGAAGAGAGGACAGAAGGAGGCAATAGAGCGAAGAAGAAGATTGAAGGCAGAGGGAGGGAGAGAAGCGGGGAGATGAGATGGAGGGCGAGAGAAAGAGGAGAGAAGATGGAGGCGAGAGAAAGAGGAGAGAGATGGAGAGCGAGAGAAAGAGAGAGAGATGGAGAGGCGAGAGAAAGAGGAGAGAGATGGAGGGAGAGAGATGGAGGGAAGGCGAGAGAAAGAGGAGACGAGAGGAGTGAGAATGAGGAGAGGAGAGAAGGAGGAGAAGAAGAGGGAGAGAGAGGAAGAAGTGGAGAGGAGGAGTAGAAAGATAAAGAAGAGTAGGATAAGAGAGAGGTGCAGAGGCCCAGGAGGATGAGAGAGTAGGGATGCAAGGAGAATTCGCCAGAGAGAGACGGAGAGGCGAGTGAGAGTATATGAAGGGACGTGAGGTAAGACGAGGCAGACGAGACGAACCTACGAGAGAGTAGAATCGGGAGGGAGAGGACGGGAAAAGTCATGCTATACTCTCATGGTCTCGGGTGACCAAGGGTAGTGACCTGGAGCACCTGGTGGTGCAAAAGGAGGGATTCAAAAAGGTACAATAACGAAGGGGCCAGTTTCCGGGGAGCAGGCACTGAACATGATCCAACAAAGTTCAGTCCATCAAACGCAGGAGATCTCTACAGCAGAGGACATTAGAAAATCTGACCTATGTGTCTGTTATTGGACATAAACCAGATGAGAACAGACGAGCCCTCACATGTGTCTGGAGATTGTCTGGGAAACAAGAGGCGAGCGTTACCGTTTGAAGTATTCACCCTCACGATCAATCTCAATCCATTTCTTTTGGTTCTACGTTTAGGGAGAACCACATCCCTGGGGAAGAAAGAAACAGGACTAGAAACATCAACAACGAACGGTCATGCTGGTTGATCGTCCTAATGTATAACACAAGAGACAGTCCACTAGAGGGTTTATTAGAACTAATACGTACTGACACGTACTCACCTCAACACTTATTCAACGATGTCAATAAACAGACAATAGACGACAGAGCTTCGCGCAACTAGTAGGACCAGGGGAGCTGAAGGATTCACTGGAAGACACACGTCGCTGACATGGTTCGGATACTCTCCCACCTTGAGTCAATAGGCCAATCTGGGGCAGGAGCATATTTACAGGAGATGAAAATCAGCCACTAGGAACGCACCGGATTCAATCCCATAAAAACAAAACGGTGGGCACTTATGCATAGCAGAACACGCTCATACCTATCTACTAAACAGTACTATGGACAAGGCTAAGTATAAGGGACTCAGAAAGCACAAAGCTACACATCTCACACCGAAGCGGTTATCTAAACTAAGACCAGGGTGAGCTCGAGGAGCGTGCGCTAATCCTCAGATCACCGTAGCAAATTTCAGGTGTATGCTTTTGTGTGACACTATCTCAGTGAGAAGTATCAGCTGTGGCTCACGCAGGGTATACTCCCTACAACTAACACGTCCTCCTCATCCTACATGTAATACTACTAGGAGAAGTCACAGCTCGTTGGTGTGCTCCTAGAATAATTAGCGCGCATTCTACACTAATATAAACAGTACACACGTTATCAGGCTCGTACCTCGGGCAACATGTATAACACTAGAGACAGTCGAGGGCAGAAAGTGCTAGCTAGGGTCATGAAAAACTATTCATATTGTCAGAGACTCGGAATTTCTTCGTTCTGGGTGGACAAGGGTGCCTGCAATCATCCTGTAATGACAGAGCTGGACCAAGAGCCAAAGTTTCAACTAGAGGTCAAGCGGGATGGCTACAACTACTACATGTTCTACCTACTCCTAAGGACACTGATTATCTACTTCAACACTTGATGTAGGTCATATCAGATTGGAGATTGCAACTACGAGGTATATCCTAGAGGAAGTGTGAGACCTTGAAACATTCGTTATATGCACCTGATCACTAACGAGAGACGAGTGTCTCACGGCTGAGGAGAGGTATACTATAGCACCAATTCTCATTCTCTCGACCGTTTCTTCGCACTAAAACAGGTGGTGTTACACATACTAATGACACTAGGACAGTCCACTAGAGGGTTATCCTATGATAAAACTAAAAATGTCTTCCTTCGATCACTACACTCGTATCTTTATACCTCATAGATAGAATCAGTCTACTAATATGAGGGGGATTTATCTTATTAATACGCTCTACCTAGAACACGTTGTTACCTCTTCAGATCTTAACAACACACATAACCTTATATACACTAAGAGACAGTCCAGAGGTTATTCATAAATCTAACAACGTCCTCCTCTCCTCATGTATAAGAACACTAGAGTAACAGTCCACTAGAGGGTTATCTAAACTAACTCCTGACACGTATCCTCTCCTACAACATTGTATAAACACTAAGAGGAACGTCCCACTAGAGGGTTATCTAAATCTAACACGTCTCCTCTCCTACAAATGTATAACACTAGAGACAGTCCACTAGAGGGGTTATCTAACTAAAGTACCGATGTTGCGGCTTGGGTTTTCTCTCCTTGGTTTGTTCTTTTAATTTCTTCCCCTTGAGGCTGCTTGTGCTGGCTGGAACTTGAGTGGAACAGGGAACTTTACTCGAGTTGTGATTGGCTGAGGTTTGACAGAGTGGACCTTTGGCCTCTTGCTCTCCCCCTTGCCCTCTTTGGGTGCTGGTAGCACCCGAAACATATAATTTACCCACTGTCCCGTTGGTGGCCTGCTGCCAGGTGGTTTTTACTTTATTTTTCATAAACAAAGGTTTATGTTGAACACCCCTGGTCTCTCCTGCCTGCATTAGGCGCCCGCGCATTTCTGTACACTTGGCTACTCAGCGAGGTGACGCCTGTATAGTTCGGTTCTATTGACGATACGTTAGAATCCTGGTCCTACACCACCCATCTGCATTAGATATAAGTAAATCCTGATAATCGCGAAACAGAGCTTTATTTCGGTAGTTATATGTATTCTTGCAGCTGATGTTTGGATTCCGCAGCTGGTATGTAGTTCTGTTTCTGGAGCAAGCTGGCTGCCCGTTGCTGCTGCTTCTTGCCCTTCTTCGCTTGCCAGGCTGTCCGCGGAAGGCGATAACGCTAGTTGCCGCTTATGGCAGTACAGTGCGTACCATATGTGACAAGAGACACTCTGGTTGGGTCTACTGCTAGGGTGCAGCTCAACACTTTTTGTGGGGGCTCTTAGTTCTATCCAGATTTGGTCGGTAAACGTGTATCTTGGGGCTGTTGAATTGCAAGGCACTCGTCGACTGTATTTATTTCTCAGGGTCCTAACGTAAGTAGAGGGATTCTCTACGGTGCTCTTCTGGGAGGGAATTGCACTACGGGGATGAGCTTTCGAAGATGACGCCGCAGAGAGGAGCTGTTGGGTGTTGGGAGCCCCTGCGTACATCCTTCGCTCTTCCGTTAACCGGCCACTATGTTCCACGTGGGCAATGGTGGCAACTGGTGCTGTATTCTTGGGATCATTGTCTTAACTCCAGGTACAGTAGCAGGTAGCACAGGTGGGCTCAGAGATGGGTTGTCGCGTGTATGGTGCAGAGGTCTTGTTCAGCGGCGGATAGGAGCGGGATGCCTCGCACACCATGCCTCGGTCATGATAAGACCCAGTGCTCCCAGATTGAGGTACCAGAGGAGCGTAAGCAACTATGCAGAGTATGCAAGGTGCTGTAGACCGAGCAGAGTGCTAGATCTATACCTCGCCTAGGATGGTCCAAGTGAAGAGCTAGGCAAGAAGGAGGACCCCGCTCTCGAAGAGTCGCGAGCACGAAGAGTACTCGGTATCGCCCACTACAAGAGTACGTCTAGCCATTCGGTTCGGTGGGAAGATTCATTCAGTGTTCAGTTGCTCTTGAGGTCGTAGGCACTCGACTCGCAGAGAGAATCGTAGGGCCCTGGATTTAGGTAGCGCTGGCTCTAGGTCTAAAGCGTACAACACCGAGGTTTCTATATAGTTTATATGATAAAAGGTATAAGAGACAGTCAAATAGTAAGCCGGTCTATATTAATCTAGATAATTAACATGAATCCTTGGCTTGATATAGAGAACTGCATGATAAATTACACTCTGCTTCAAGTTCAGGAGGTATATCAATATACTGTTTTCTATTACAAGTATTGTCTTTATGAGACAGTATACACTATCTCCAGTGAAAACACGACTGATATTGGAAAAGATACTTAAAGTTGTCCAAGTCTTCTCATGAGACCCAGATGTATAAGCGAGAACAGTTTGGGACACACGTGTATTTCTACTAGACAGGGTATTCTTATAGCGCGCCATCTTTATTTTTTAGGCTTATATTCAATTCGTGAACCACAGTATGTAAGAGACAGTCAATCGTAAGATCTCTATGGAAACCGATTATGGGACACGGATTAATACATAGGCCCAATTGGTAGAGACACTCGATTTGGTAAATGACGCAAATTAAGCATCAGGACATGAGAAGAGGTATAACAATTTAAATTGCTTAAACCGATAATATATTTTTTCAATATTGTATGTCCTTATATCAAAGAATTAGTCAATACCTCATTATGTGAACTAGGGTGGCGATGTACATCTGCGTAGTCGGGAGCAAATCATGACCTACGGCCATATTCACAGTACCTAAATGATTATATACTCTCACTCGCACACTTGAGTGACGTTTAACTATTGCAGTCTCGAGAACCCACCTGGGACTGCTAATATAAATATATGAACATTATGATTTGTGCCTTTTTAGGTATACTCTATTATTTCCTGTCCTTATCAATTACTTGGATGTTTCGTACCCAGAAATCACTCATCCGTCCGTTATAGTATGACATCAAGATAGGATTATGGTGTGTTTAGATTCACCAAAGACTATGCTTATGCAATCGATATGGACGATCTCTAGAAACACAATCCTCTCGCTATAAGAACTAGATAATAATACTCAAGCTATCATCAAGACTCAATAGTTGTGGACGCAATAAATACTCTAGCTATAACAGTACTCATATAAGAAGAATAATGGACCATAGAACTAGTTAGACATAAAACTCCTATCATATAAAGGACAATAGGTGTGGGCCTGTGCGCATACACGTTCACAGGTCTCAAAGGCTGTCCTTGGTACAGGAGGTGTGTTGAAGGGTTTTGAAAATAAACAATAGTCCCTCTCAGTCCAATACGTCTAAGTACCAAGACTCACTAAGAGCGTGAGTAAGATCCTAGACTCAATATTACAGAGCAATGGTCTGAAACCTGGGAAGATGTCAGGATTATCGGGTACCTTTATTGGAGGTCAACTCCCATAGTGTGCATGTGTAGTCGCCTGTGGATGCAAGCAGTGTGATGCACAAGCTGACTCCAAATACCAATAGAATGCAATGACCGCTGTTAGGAGTGAGTTGTAATCACACGCCACGGAGCTGCTGCCTGAAGCTCGATCTTCAATACTAAACTAACATGGAGAGGTTAGCTTGCCACTCTAACTTATATCAGTACTAAAGTTTCTTCAAGTGCAGTCAGCTCGCTAACACAGAGATCCACGCAAGCAGGGCTGTGAAGCTTTGAAAACTCAATTATAACCAGTAAAAAGGTCCTGCCTCTATGACTAGGGGGGCTGGGTCCAATGTCCCCCTAGTGGTTGTACCACGCCCTGCTCAAAGTACAATGAGGTGCACTGCCGATAGAGACAATAGTGTCCTTCGCAGAGGGTGATGAACTGAAACATCAAACCTTTACACATAGGGTCCTGCATAGTCTATGTGTCTGTCCTGAGGGTGGTTGAAGCTGATCATACAATAGGTCTGCATATGACCTAGTGTCCTTTCCCAG
>NW_019943331.1:162149-186560 GCF_002910315.2 Salvelinus sp. IW2-2015
ATGTTGGGGGGGGGGGGGGTTCTGCATTCTAGAACCAGTCAGTTACTGGGCTGCGTTGGAAGGAACCTTTTTGAAGGTAAAGTGACCAGTTTACTGCAACCTTCTGGCGGGTCTGTTTAGCAGAGCAAGGCAAAACCTACAGAGAGACGAGAGAGATGGAGGGCGAGAGAAAGAGGAGAGAGATGGAGGGAGAGAGAAAGAGATGGAAGGCGAGAGAAAGAAGGAGAGAGATTGAGGGCGAGAGAAAGCGGAGAGAGATGGAGGGCGAGAGAAAGAGGAGAGAGATGGAGGGCGGAGAAGAGAGAGAGAAGAGAGAGAGATAGAGAGAGAGAGAAGAGAGAGATGGAGAGCGAGAGAAAGAGGAGAGAGATGGAGGGAGAGAGATGGAGGGCGAGAGAGAAGAGGAGAGAGATGGAGGGCGAGAGAAAGAGGAGAGAGATGGAGGGAGAGAGAAAGAGGAGAGAGATGGAGGGAGAGAGAAAGAGGAGAGAGATGGAGGAGAGAGAAAGAGGAGAGAGATGGAGGAGAGAGAAAGAGGAGAGAGATGGAGGGAGAGAGAAATAGGAGAGAGATGGAGGGAGAGAGAAATATCAATATCTGGTTCAATGAACAGGAGGCTGGTGGCGGCAAAACATCAAAACAAAACAAGGGCCAGTTTCCCAGACGAAGACCAAGTTTAGTCTTAAGAATCTCTAAGAATACTAAGAATCTCTTGTCTGTTTGGTAAAGCGGCCCTAAATGTTTTTGGATTGTCACAGAGGCTGAGCGTTACCGTTTGAAGTATTCCACCTCACGATCAATCTCATCCATTTCTTTTGGGTCTACGTCTTTAGGAGAAAACATCCTCTGGGGAAGAAAGAAACAGCGAAAGAACATCACAACCAACGAACGGTCATGCTGGTTATCGCTTCCTACATGTATAACACAAGAGACAGTCCACTAGAGGGTTATCTAAACTAACGTACCTGACACGTCTCCTCTCCTACAACATGGTATAACACAAGAGACAGTCCACTAGAGGGTTATCTAAACTAACGTAGCTGACATGTCTCCTCTCCTACATGTATAACACAAGAGACAGTCCACTAGAGGGTTATCTAAACTAACGTACCTGACACGTCTCCTCTCCTACATGTATAACACTAGAGACAGTCACTAGAGGGTTATCTAAACTAACGTAGCTGACACGCTCTCTCTCCTAACATGAATATAACACTAGAGACAGCCCCTAGAGGGTTATACTAAACTAACACGTCTCCTCTCCTACATGTATACACTAGAGACAAGTCCACTAGAGGGTTATCTAAACTAACACGTCTCCTCTCCTACAACATGTATAACACTAGAGACAGTCCACTAGAGGGTTATCTAAACTAACATACCTGACACGTCTCCTCTCCTACATGTATAACACAAGAGACAGTCAACTAGAGGGTTATCTAAACTAACACGTCTCCCCTCCTACAACATGTATAACACTAGAGACAGTCCACTAGAGGGTTATCTAAACTAACACGTCTCCTCTTCTACACATGTATAACACTAGAGACAGTCCACTAGAGGTTATCTAAACTAACGTACCTGACACGTCTCCTCTCCTAAACATGTATAACACTAGAGACAGTCCACTAGAGGGTTATCTAAACTAACACGTCTCCTCTCCTACATGTATAACACTAGAGACAGTCCACTAGAGGGTTATCTTAAACTAACGTACCTGACACGTCTCCTCTCCTACAACATGTATAACACTAGAGACAGTCCACTAGAGGGTTATCTAAACTAACACGTCTCCTCTCCTACATGTATAACACTAGAGACAGTCCACTAGAGGGTTATCTAAACTAACGTACCTGACACGTCTCCTCTCCTACAACATGTATAACACAGAGACAGTCCACTAGAGGGTTATCTAAACTAACACGTCTCCTCTCCTACAACATGTATAACACTAGAGACAGTCCACTAGAGGGTTATCTAAACTAACGTACCGATGTTGCGGCTGGTTTCTTCCCTTGTTCTTGTTCTTCTTATTCTTCCCCTTGGGCTGCTGCTGCTGCTGGCTTGGTTGTGATTGGCTGAGGTGACAGAGTGACCTTTGGCCTCTTGCTCCTCCCCCTTCCCTCTTTGGGTGCTGGTAGCACCCGAGCTACTCACTGTGCCCGTTGGTGGCCTGCTGCCGGGTGGGCCTGGTCTCCTCTGCCCTCCTTGGCCCGGTTCTCTGGCTCTCAGCCGAGTGAAGGTGTGTTTGGAACCAGAACCAGCCTTAGAACCCACAGCATCAGAACTGTTGGAACCATTTTCGGGAATTCTGCAGCTGCTTTGGATCCGGGCTGGTCTGGTTTCTGTTCTGGAGGCAGCTGGTCCTGCCGTTTGCTGCTGCTTCTTGCCCTTCTTCAGCTTGCCAGCCCAGCATTAACCCCAGCCCCAGGAGTAGGGATAGTAATGCTCTTTGGGCTCTGCTGGGGACTCCTCTTTAGGCTTAGCCACCGTGGTGGAGGTCTGGGTGGAAGCAGGAGCCTGATGTTTATTCTCAGGCCTAGCAGAGCGGCACCTCTCTGGGGAACGCACCCGGATGAGCTTGGAGAGGCTGGGGGTGGTGTGGAGCCTCTGAACATCCTTCGCCCCAGTACCAGCCCATGGTCCCCCTACCCAGGTACAGTAGCACAAGCCGGGGGTGAGATGGGGCCGATGGGGGAGTTGTCCCGGGATGGGCCTCCTCCCAGCCGCTGACCAGGTCCAGATGGCTCTTGAAGGTACCCAGGGAGAGAGGGGCCAGGTCTAGATCTATCTGCTGCAGGTCAGAGCAGGAAGAGCCGTTGAGGTGGGAGAGAAGATGGTTGCCCTCCAGAGTAGCAGCCTTCTTCGGGAAGTCATTCACATCTCAGGTTGAGGTCGTACATGGAGAACGAGGCCCGGATAGAGTCCTGCAAGGTCAAAGGTCAACGTTTTTATTTTAGAAAAGAGAAGAAAAGCGGCAATAAGTTTAATAAACCAACATTTTAAACGACTAAACTGCCTTAAATCAGGGTTTCAACTGTTTCTCAGATTGCAGAGAGTATACACTCTCTGAAACACTGATATTAACAGATTAAGGACCGGTTTTCATGGACAGATTAAGGACCGGTTTCATGGACAGATTTAAGGACCGGTTTTCATGGACAGATTGAAGGACCGGTTCATGGACACGATTAAGGACCGGTTTCATGGACAGATTAAGACCGGTTTCATGGACAGATTAATGTCCAGAGGGTGTGAAGCTGACTCAATACAGAAACAGGAGATAGCCTTGTCTGAGCCAGAAGGGTACTTACTTTACAATATAACAAGAGACAACCATTAGGCGATAACTACATGTTATCAGTGGGCCCATTTTGATCGGTTACATTTTTCGCCTAATTCCCTTTAAACCATTTAGTTTTTCCCCAGGTTCAGATTTTTCCCTGTTTTAGTCCCTKAAWTWWWWWWTWWWWAAATKACACTTTCTTTATAGAAAAACAACCAAAATTGAATGTTCTAAATCCCTAAGGATACTTAAAAACAACAGCAGGAGACCACTGAGGAATCTACCACATTTTTATTTTGGTACGATTGCCGAGTTTGCTAAACAAATCACCACAGGATTGATGCAAATAATCATGGTATCATTCTGCCATAGACTACTTTGTCGTTAACGTTTCTTTAATTGAGAAGGTTTCTTGGGAAAGGCTGTCCATCTACCAGAAGATGGTCATCATTAGCGTCATCGCTAACGGCTACACAAAGTGGTAGAAAAACAGACAGGGGCATGCCTGTGTTGCCTCKTCAGAAAGTTGAAGGACAATACACATCACTGATGAATTTTGTCCATGTCTTATCATAATCTTGGGTAAATMAATACATTTTCTAATAAATTCAATACATTTATACTGAACGAAAATATAAAAACACAACATGCAACAATTTCAAAGATTTTACTGAGTTACAGTTCATATTATGAAATCAGTCAATTTAAATAAATTCATTAGGCCCTAATCTATGGATTTCATTTGACTGGGCAGGGGAACAGACATGGGTGGGGAACCCCCGGGAACAGACATGGGTGGGCCGAGCCCCCCCACTTGAGAGCCGGGCCAAACCATTGAGGAGCCGGGTCAAACCATTGAGGAGCCGGGCCAAACCATTGAGGAGCCGGGCCAAACCATTGAGGAGCCGGGCCAAACCATTGAGGAGCCGGGCCAAACCATTGAGGAGCCAGGCTCAGCCAATCAGAATAAGTTTTCCCCCACAAAAAGGCTTTATTACAAACAGAAAAGCTCCTCAGCTTCATCAAAATTTGAGAGAAATAAGCTTTTTGTGTGTGTATGGAAACTTTCTGGGATCTTTAATTTCATCTCATGAAACACGGGACCAACACTTTACATGTTGCGTTTATATTATTGTTCAGTAAAGTTGATTTCCTACTAAATTCAATCCAAAAAATGTTGTTGAACTCCTTCCGCCTTACGGATTTTATAGTGAACTACATATGGACAATGATCATAAGTCCCAGATGGCACCCTATTCCTATATAGTGCATTAGTTTTGCCATAGGCCCTGGTTAAAAGTAGCACACTATTTAGGAATAGGGAGTCATTTGGGACGCAGATATCCTTACCTTGATGGTGTTTTTGATCTCTCTAGCCGAGAGGTCAGGAAGGAGCAGTTATCCTTACGTGATGGTGTTTTTGATCTCCTCTAGCCGAGCGGTCAGGAAGGAGCAGTTATCCTTGACCTTGATGGTTTTTGATCTCCTCTAGCCGAGAGGTCAGGAAGGAGCAGTTATCCTTACCTTGATGGTGTTTTTGATCTCTCTAGCCGAGAGGTCAGGAAGGAGTAGTTATCCTTACCTTGATGGTGTTTTTTGATCTCCTCTAAGCCGAGAGGTCAGGAAGAGCAGTTATCCTTACCTTGATGGTGTTTTTGATCTCCTCTAGCCGAGAGGTCAGAAAGGAGTAGTTATCCTTACCTTGATGGTGTTTTTGATCTCCTCTAGCCCGAGAGGTCAGGAAGGAGCAGTTATCCTTACCTTGATGGTGTTTCTTGATCTCCTCTAGCCGAGAGGTCAGGAAGGAGTAGTTATCCTTAACCTTGATGTGGTTTTTGATCTCCTCTAGCCGAGAGGTCAGGAAGGAGTTGACCCTCTCTAGTTCCAACTGGGGCCACTCCAGCAGCCGACTAGCTCCGGGCCTTCACCGTCCTCCCCGTCCACATCCTCCTCCTCCTCCTCCTCCTCCTGACTGAAGTGGTCTGGGTCTCACTGGCTCTGGAGGGGTTGAGGGGGGGTCGATACCAGCTCCTCCCATCACCACTACCCGCCTGGGTTTGCTTCTCCTGAGGTGGGGAGAGGACAGATAGATGGTTAGACAAGACCGTATAGACAGGAGGCCGTCACTGTAATAAGAATTGTTCTTACACTGACTTGCCTAGTTAAATCAAGGTTAAACAAAAATAACATTTGACAGACAGACAGTCTCATACACAAACAGGAGATAGACTAGTGTCCTGTCCAGGGGGTGTACTGGTACATCAAACTGTCTCTACAGAAACAGGCGATTACTATTAATATTACGTCCTACTTACACAAATACATATATAGACGTTCTGAACAAACAACAAACACTTTAAGATGTATTAACTGATCTGTATTGATGACAATTCCCACCATGTCATTTGACATCACCTTCTTCTTCTGTTTGTGGCGTGCCCGCTTGGCAGCCTTCGCGCTGTTGGCTGGTTTGTGCTCTGAGGAGTTGATGAAGTCCAACAGCTCGTCCACGTCTCGGTGGTCGATGGAGGTGGACACGGACGGGTCCGAGTCCCGTCTCTGGGGAAGACACTCCTCCTTACGACGCGTCAGACGGGACCGGAGCTTCTCACGGATCTCTGTGTAGTTACGGCTGGTCGGAGCGGCCGGGGGCTGGAGGGAGGAGAGGACACGATCAGAGGAGACTTCAATAGCATGCGTTTCATTTATAATGACTTCCTTTGCCCTTGTTCACTCCCCTTAGGTGACAGTAACAGAAAACAGGCATTTCAGATTTAGGGGAAGGACGGCAGAATGGAGGGAGCATCTTTGTGGATTGAAAACCGGCCACAATCTGATTTTGCTTTTTTTGTTGTATGTTTATTGGCTAGAGAGAGAGACCAAGATGAAAGGTAGTGCTGAAATAGCAGTGGGTCGGATTCCAACCCATGTTGGCAGCTGTATATCGTACATGTGCACAACAGGCAGCAGCTAGACCACCCCAGGTCACCGGATTTCACATTTCATTATCCTTTATTTAACTAGGAAAGTCAGTTAAGAACAAATTCTTATTTACAATGAAGGCCTAGTAACAGTGGGTTATAACTGCCTTGTTCAGGGGCAGAACGACAGATTTTTAACCTCGTCAGCTCAGGGATTCGATCCAGCAACCTTTCGGTTATTGGCCCAACTCTCTAACCACTAGACTACCTGGCGCCCCGACCAAATGGGTTTACATTTGGCCCCAATGTGAACAATGTGGAAAAGTTCTCCATAAATGCAATTACAATCCCATTACTAAGAGACATACAACACTGTCAGAAGAATTCACAGTAGCAGCAGTCAAATTACTTTTGTCAATCAATATTTATACTGTTCATGCTTTTAATGCAATTTCAATCAATGACTAAGTGTGCCATATTATACATTAGAGCTGAGAAAAGCCAAGGACCTCACGATATCCTGATTGTATATGTATTGCGATTCGATACTGCGATTTTTATTGCGATTCGATGTTCCAAACGGGCCTACGAGAACCCCTCGGTGACTAATTATTGGGAAAAAGCCTAAATGTAAACGAAAATCTGTTTTTGTGGAAAATATGCGCGCTAGCTTGTAATGTTGTAGTATAAAGTTGTCATTGACCATCAACAATGTACAAGAGGGTCGGATTTTAATTTTGGTCGACAAGTAACGTTAACCATAAGCGGGGAGGTAACGTCCATAAATAGAGGCTCACGTTTTCTTCTGATATTGCTTGATCAGTGGTTTGCTGGTCAAAATGAAAAGTGATCCCAAATACATTAACAGTATCGCAATAGTTCTGAATTATTTTAGATTTCAGGTAGCAAAGCAATCAATATCCTATAACTGTCATTATCGGTCATTCTGAGCCGCGTCCCATTTCTTGCTAGCGCTGGCCACTTTGCCCTCGCTCCCCTCCTAGATGGAAAAGGCAACATCAATCTACTGCTTTTATTCTCCGACGGGGGTGTGAACGAGAGCACGGATGAGAAGGGACTGATGTATTCTTAGTTAAGTCATCAATCACGTTGAAGCTGACTTCTCAGATAAATWGCCTTGTTGTTTGATTTAGCTAGCTAACGTTAGTTGTCATTACTTTGAGCGATCGTCTGTCACCTCATCTCTCCATCCATGATGAGYGSGTCTTCAACGAGGAACAAGCAAGGTATGTTAAGCTAGTTAGCTAGTTAAGTACACCGCATATACATGCTCAAATGATGCTTATGTTGACCAAACTAGAGAAGCATTGCAACTTTGCATCGCAGAAGATATAAAAACCACAGACAATGCTATTGCGCACCACTGTAGATGCCCACCACGGCTCACCTTCCTGCCTGCGRTTTGTAACCACAGAAGCGTGTCCACATTTGACCAAGTAGAGGGAACATTGTAGTAAACTAAAACAGAGGGATTCTAGCTCTGCTTTTCTTTCTTTTCTACCTCGAATTAGTCCTTTTGGAAGTTTTTCTTGGTTAGCCCGTCACACAATGAATTAGTTCAACTAAATCAGGCCTTCACTACCTACCTGTACTTTGTGTTGTTCAAGGTAGACTATAGCCCCTGTTGCTGGAATGACAGTACTATATTGAAGAGAAGTTTAAGGACAAGCTGCTATAGCTAACGTTAGCCTAAATGGTTCACTGCCTATTTCACCAGTCGTGGTATATTCTTCATCCCTGTATCCCACAAAACAAATGAGCTAGCTAACAAGTTCATGATAATTAATTGACTGGGAGAGAGACAGATGCGAAGAGGAAGTGAATCCCTTTGTGTGTGTGTGTGTGTGTGTGTGTGTGTGTGTGTGTGTGTGTGAACATTTTGGTCTCTGTGACAATTTACTTTATTGTAGAGCCAAATAAATAAGACTGATGAAGTGCTGAAACATGTTTTTTCTCCTCTCAGGGTTTAGATGTTGAAGGGACTGGGCAGGCTCATGGATCTGGTTGTCCAGCCCTGGACCATGTTCCCCTCAGGGTTAGATGGTTGGAAGGGACTGGGCAGCGCTCATGATCTGGTGTCCAGCCCTTGGACACATGTTCCCCTCAGGGTTAGATGGTATGAAGGGACTGGGCCAGGCTCAGTCGGATTGTTGTCCACCCCTGGACATGTTCCCCCTCAGTTAGATTGTGAAGGACTGGGCAGGCTCATGGGATCTGGTGTCCAGCCACTGGACCATGTTCCCCCCTCAGGGTTAGATGGTGAAGGACTGGGCAGGCTCGGGATCTGTGTCCAGCCCTGTGGAACCATGTTCCCCCTCAGTTTAGATGTGAAGGACTGTGCAGGCTCATGACTGTGTCCAGCCCTGGACCATGTTTCCCCTCAGGTTAGATTGGTGAAGGGCGGGCAGGCGCTGAGCTGGTTCCAGCACTGGACATGTTTTTCCTTCCTCTCCCTCAGGGTTGATGGTGAAAGGGACTGGGCAGGCTCAATGGATCTGGTTGTCCGCCCTGACGCATGTTCCCACGTCCCTCAGGTAGATGGTGAAGGTGGCAGTTGCTCATGGCATCTGGGTGTCCAGCCCTGGACCATGTTCCCCCTCAGGGTTTAGCATGCGGAAGGACTGGGCAGGCTCATGGATCTGGTGTCCAGCCTGACCATGTTCCCCTTCAGGTTAGATGGTGAGGGACTGGGGCAGGCGATGACTGGTGTCCAGCCCCTGGACCAGGTCCCCCTTCAGGGTTAGATGGTGAAGGGAGCTGGGCAGCTCATGGATCTGCGTTGTCCAGCCCTGGACCATGGTTCCCCCTCAGGGTTAGATGGTGAAGGACTGGGCAGGCGCATGGATCTGGGTTCCAGCACGGTCGGGACCATGTTTTTCCCCTCAGGGTTAGATGTGAAGACTGGCAGGCTCATGGATCTGGGTGTCCAGCCCTGGACCATGTCCCCCTCAGGGTTTAGATGGTGAAGGACGACTGGGGCAGGCTCAGGATCTGGTTGTCAGGCCCTGGACCAGGTCTCCCCTCAGGGTTAGACTGTTGAAGGGACTGGGCAGGGCTCTGGATCTGTGTTCCAAGCCCTGGACCATGGTTCCCCCCTTCAGCGGTTAGATTGGTGATAGGGGAACTGGGCAGGTTTCGCATGATCTGGGTGTCCAGCACTGTATCCCAAGATGCCCCACCATGGACCCTCAGCTAAGGTAAGAGCCGACGACTGTGTAGTTTGTTTAGTGATCTCTTGTGTTCGTTTGTCAAAGAGTGGTAAATTCATTCATATCAATATGACTACATCTTAAATCCTTATTCCCACTGCCAGCCGGGCCTTCAACAACACCAGGTCCAGTCAAACACACGAACACACCCAGTCGCTTTTGCACAATAGTACTGTACTATTTTAGACGCCTCTCTGTAACAGTTTAACTTTTAGTCCGTCCCCTCGCCCCGACCGGGCGCGAACCAGGGACCCTTTGCACACATCAACAACAGTCACCCACGAAGCATCGTTACCATCGCTCCACAAAAGCCGCGGCCCTTGCAGAGCAAGGGAACCACTACTTCAAGGTGTCAGAGCAAGTGACGTCACCGATTGAAAGGCTATTAGCGCGCACCACCGCTAACTAGCTAGCCATTCACATCCGTTACATATATACAGTTATTTATGTTTGTGATGCTTGACCAACTCATCTCATCATGCCATCCAGTGTTATATACAGTGGGGAGAACAAGTATTTTGATACACTGCCGATTTTGCAGGTTTTCCTTACTTACAAAGCATGTAGAGGTCTGTAATTTTATCATAGGTACACTTCAACTGTGAGAAGACGGAATCTTAAAAACAAAATCCAGAAAATCCATTGTATGATTTTTAAGTAAAATTAATTTGCATTTTATTGGCAGACATAAGTATTTGATACATCAGAAAACCAGAACTTAATATTTGCTACAGAAACCTTTGTTTGCAATTACAGAGATCAGTACGTTCCTGTAGTTCTTGACCAGGTTTGCACACATGCAGCAAGGATTTTGGCCCAATCTCCATACAGACCTTCTCCAGATCCTTCAGGTTTCGGGGCTGTCGCTGGGCAATACGGACTTTCAGCTCCCTCCAAATATTTCTATTGGTTCAGGTCTGGAGACTGGCTAGGCCACTTCCAGGACCTTTGGATGCTTTTCTTATCGGAGCCACTCCTTAGTTTGCCCTGGCTGTGTGTTTCGGGTCGTTGTTCATGCTGGAAGACCCAGCCACGACCCATCTTCAATGCTCTTACTGAGGGAAGGAGGTTGTTGGCAAGATCTCGATACATGGCCCCATCCATCCTCCCCTCAATACGGTCAGTCGTCCTGTCCCCTTTGCAGAAAAGCATCCCCAAAGAATGATGTTTCCACCTCCATGCTTCACGGTTGGGATGGGTTCTTTTGGGTATACTCATCCTTCTTCTTCCTTCCAACATGGCGAGTAGAGTTTTAGACCAAAAAGCTCATATTTTGTCTCATCAGACACACGACCTTCTCCATTCCTCCTCTGGATCATCCAGAATGGTTCTTGGCAAACTTCAGATTGGGCCTGGATAGTGCGCTGGCTTGAGCAGGGGGACCTGCGTGCGCTGCAGGGATTTTAATCCATGGCGGCGTAAGTGTGTTACTAATGGTTTTTCTTTGAGACTGTGGTCCAGCTTCTTTCAGGTCATTGACCAGGTCCTGCCGTGTAGTGTCTGGCTAGATCCCTCACCTTCCTCATGATCATTTGATGCCCCACGAGGTGAGATCTTGCATGGACCCCAGACACCGAGGGTGAGTTGACCGTCATCTTGAACTTCTTCCATTTTCTAAAATTGCGCCAACAGTTGTTGCTCTCACCAAGCTGCTTGCCTATTGTCCTGTAGCCCATCCCAGCCTTGTACAGGTCTACATTTTATCCTGATGTCCTTACACAGCTCTCTGGTCTTGGCCATTGTGGAGCGGTTGGAGTCTTGTTTTGGATTGAGTGTGGTGGACAGGTGTCTTTTATACAGGTAACGAGTTCAAACAGGTGCAGTTAATACGGTAATGAGTGGAGAACAGGAAGGGCTTCTTAAAGAAAAACTAACAGGTCTGTAGAGCCGGAATTCTTACTGTTGGTAGGTGATGCAAAATACTTACGTCATCGCAATAAATCAAATGGAATTCTTAAAAATCATACAATGTGGATTTTCTGGATGTTTGTTTTAATTCCGACTCTCACAGTTGAAGTGTACCTATGATAAAAACTACAGACCTCTACATGCTTGTAAGTAGGAACCTGCAAATCGGCAGTGAATCAAATACTTGTTCTTACCCCACTGTAATATATAATTTGCAAAATCAAACAGATCACTCTTTAATGTTTTTCTTTAACGATTTGTTGTTGTCGGTTCATAAATCGACTGAAATGTATTATTTGGCTCCAATTCAAATAAGTGCATTCGGAAAGTTTCAGACCCCTTGAACCTTTTCCACATTTTGCTACGTTACAGCCTTATTTTAAAATGGGATTAAATAGTTGTTTTTCCCTCATCAAATCTACACACAAATTACTCATAATGACAAAGCGAAAACAAGTTTCATAAATTTTTGCAAGTAAAATTAAAACTTCACTGGAAATGTAACATTTACATAAATATTCAGACCCGTTAACTCATACTTTGTTGAAGCACCTTTGCAGCGATTACAGTCCTCGAGTCTTTTCTTGGGTTACGCTACAAAGCTTGGCAGACCTGTATTTGTGGAGTTTTCTCCCACTTCTTCTCTGCAGATCCTCTCAGCTCTGTCAGGTTGGAGTTGGGGGAGCTCGCTGTCAGCTATTTTCAGGTCTCTCCAGAGATGTTCGATCGGGTTCAGGTCCGGGCTCTGTCTGGGCACTCAAGGACACAGTCCTTTAGGTGCCTTTTGGCAAACTCCAAGTGGGCTGTCATGTGCCTTTTACTGAGAGGGCTTCCGTCTGGCCACTCTACATAAAGGCCTGATCTTTTTGGTGGCGTGCTGCAGAGATGTTGTCCTTCTAGAAGGTTTCCCCATCTCCACAGAAGATACTCTGGAGCTCTGTCAGATTGACCATCGGAGGTTCTTGTCACACTCCCTGACAAGGCCCTTCCCCCCGATTTGCTCAGTTAGCCCTGCGTCAGCTCTAGGAAGAGTCTTGGTGGTTTCCAAACTTCTTCCATTTGAGATGATGGAGGACACTGTTTTCTTGGGGACCTTCAATGCTGCAGACATTTTTGGTACCCTTCCCCAGATCTGTGCTCGACACATTCCTGTCTCGGACTCTACGGACAATTCCTTCGACCTCAATGGCTTGGTTTTTGCTCTGACATGCACTGTCAATGTGGACCTTATATAGACAGGTGTGTCCTTTCAAATCATGTCCAATCAAGTTGAATTTACCACAGGTGGACTCCAATCAAGTCGAAAAACATCTCAAGGATGATCAATGGAAACAGGATGCACCTGAGCTCAATTCGAGGCTCACAGACAAGGGTCTGAATATTAATGTAAATACGGAATAACGTTTTATTTTTTATTTTATTTTTTTTAAATACATTTGCAAAAAAATTCTAAAAACCTGTTTTCACTTCATCCTTGTGGGTAGTGTGTGTAGATTGAGGGGGGAGACGAACGATTAATCCCTTTTAGAATAGGTTGTAACAAATGTGAAAAAGTCAAGGGGTGTGAATTCTTTTCCGAATTCTCTGTATATGTACCTATTATTGTACAGTATAACCATTTGTTCTAGTAATGATTATTTAAAACAAACAATACCAGCAGGTGCGGTGCACGTATCTGTTGCAGAATAACGAGAGACATGATAAAGCAAGATTTGATCAGTCACGAAAAAAAATAAAAAGGGCTGAAAACAAATTGGCTCAATATCTAAAAGAAGATGGAAAAAAAGCGAAGAAAAATACTGAGGTTTTGGTGGCACCAATGTGTAGCTGTATGATTGAGTGACGTGTGGCTGGTATGATATGTAGTGACGTGTGGCTGTATGAGTAGGACGTGTAGCTGTATGATAATGAGCGGAGCGTGGGCTGTATGATATGTAGTGACGGTTGGCTGTATGATAATGTAGTGACGTGTGATGGCTGTGTATGATACTGTAGTGACGTGTGGCTGTAATGATATGTTAGTGACGTGTGGCTGTATGATATGTAGTGACGTGTGGCTGTATGATATGTATTTTCCCCCCATCACTACTATACATACCGCGTTGTGTCCGAAGAACTCACAGTAGCAGCAGTCACAGTACTTCCCATCCTTCTGGTTGTTTGAGGAGGAAGCACAGGAGCTCCTCTCCGAACTAGAGTCCTCGTCCTCTCCCTCCTCCAYCTCCGAAGGGGGGTGACATAACCCCCCCGCCCCGTTAGACAGCTTATGTCCTTTACACGCCTGGTCCCTGGAGCATGGATACGGGATACAGAGACAGACAGACCATGCTTAGTTAGGTGACATTCTTAATTCAGCAGTGATGACAGGTAGAACCACGACCATGTCTTATCACTAGATTCTAGAGCAGTGATGACAGGTAGAACCACGACCACGTCTTATCACTAGATTCTAGAGCAGTGATGACAGGTAGAACCACGACCATGTCTTATCACTAGATTCTAGAGCAGTGATGACAGGTAGAACCACGACCACGTCTTATCAATTTCCAACTGAATTTAAACAATGTCACAGCATTTGGCATAACCTGTTAAATAGTTTGAACATTTAGAGTATTATTAGATTAGATTATTAGATTATTAGCAATCGAATACAAACATTGAATCGAGTACTTACCCCATCCCTACTAGATTCTATAATAAACCTTTATTGTTTTCCTCCATCACACTCCCATGAAACCATCTTTACTCACTACTTACACTGAACAACAATATAAAACATAACATGTAAAGTGTTGGTCCCATGTTTGATGAGCTGAATTCTACAAAGCTATTTGGAATTGTTTTTTAAAAAGGTCACACCAAGGATCATTTAGCTAGTTGATATGGAATTTTAAAGACCCCTTTTGAAGTATTAAAAAATATATATACATTTTTGGTCTTACTGCTATTAGCCCATACAAATGCATAGAATAACAGATTCACTATAGGGAACAACAGATAGTCCTAAAAACATCAATGTCTCTTCTTTTTCTGATAGATAAAGATCAGGATATTTAAACATMTATTTCACCCTTTATTTGTCATTAAACAGTCTCCATTGACAGTATACTTCCATTCATTTTTTTCAAATGGTACCGGGGGACATTCAGGGGCACAGAAATCGACTCTAGGGGGTAAAACAGCATGATCATTACACAGGTGCACCTTGTGCTGGGGGCAATAAACGGCAACTCTGAAATGTTCAGTTTTGTCTCAGAACGTCACAGATGTCTCATGTTTAGAGGGAGCGTGCAATTGGCGTGCTGACTGCAGGATTGTCCACCAGAGCTGTTGCCAGAGAATTTATGTTAATTTCTCTACCATAAAACGTTGTTTTAGAGAATTTGTCAAACCGGCCTCACAACCCGCAGACCACGTGTAACCACACCAGCCCAGGACCTCCACATCCAGCTTCTTCACCTGTGGGATCATCTGAGGAGTATTTCTGTCTGTAATAAAGCCCTTTTGTGGGGGAAAACTCATTCTGATTGCCTGGACCTGGATCCCCAGTGGGTGGGCCTATGCCCTCCCATGGCTATGCCCCTGCCCAGTCATGTGAAATCCATAAATTAGGGCCTAATGAATTTATTTCAGTTGACTGATTTACTTCAAACTGTAACCCAGTAAAATCTCTGAAATTGTTGCGTTTATATTTTTGTTCGGTATATATCAACTTATATTATTCTACGAGGCAAGCTGTCTATTACTGCACATTCCACGAAAACATCAACCTACCAACGGAACACCACTACCGTAGAAACACRAACGGAACACCACTACCGTAGAAACACCAACCTACCAACGGAACACCACTACCGTATTAACATCAACCTACCAACGGAACACCACTACCGTAGAAACACCAACCTACCAACGGAACACCACTACCGTAGAAACACCAACCTACCAACGGAACACCACTACCGTAGAAATACAACCTACAACGGAACACCACTACGTAGAAACACCAACTAGTAGAAAAACTACGTGAAAACCAACCTACGTAGAACCACTACGTAGAAACACCACCTACACGTAACCACTACCGTAGAAACACCAACCTACAACGGAACACCACTACGTAGAAACACCAACCTACCAACGGAACACCACTACCGTAGAAACATCAACCTCACGGAACACCATACGTAGAAACAAACCTACCAACGGAACACCACTACCGTAGAAACACAACCTACCAACGAAACACCACACCGTAGAAACACAACGGAACACCACCTACCGTAGAAACACCAACCTACCAACGGAACACACTACCGTAGAAACACCTACCGCGGAACACCATACGTAGAACCACTACGTAGAACCACCACGGAACACCATACCGTAGAAACATCAACTACCGTAGAAACACCACTACCGTAGAAACACCAACGGACACCACTAATGTTCTGTCTTATCACTAGATAGATACTATCACTACATTGTTCTTCTCCATCCATCAAACCAACTACCCACCTGCATGCGCCAGCGGTCAGGTGTTGCCCAGCGGTCAGGTGTTGCCAGCGCAGGTGTTGCCAGCGGTCAGGTGTTGCCCCTCAGTTGCCAGCGGTCAGTGTTGCCAGCGGTCAGGTGTTGCCAGCGGTCAGGTGTTGCCAGCGTGTCAGGTGTTGCCCAGGTCAGGTGTTCCAGTTGGAGGGCAGTGCCCTCCACTGTGGCCATTGCATGGGTGGTTACAGCCATCAGGGAGGGCCCAGTTTGCTGTGCTGACGTTTACAGGAGGAATGTGTGAGTTTTACATGCCAAGGGCTTATGGAGAGCCCCTGTTGGGCAGTCAGGGCCACCAGGGCCCCCAGCTTGGCCCTGCCGCGGGGACGTGGAGGTTTGGTACAGCGGGGAGAAGGGAGCGTGAGCAGCTAGACTGGGAGAGGAGGAGGATGTGACATGGCTGTGCTGCTGCCCTCGGAGCTCTGCTTGAGGGGCAGGAGAGAGGAATGCTGAGAAGGAGGAGGAGAGGCCAGTGGGGCTGTTGGGGGGGACAGACAGGTCTGAGTGTTGGTGGTGGTCGCTGGGGTGGAATGCTTCACCTGGAGGAGAGACAAAGTGTTGAGTGGAATTTGGACAAACATAGTTGTGATTCCCGGTGGTTCAGATGTCTGCTTCTCTCTAGAGGTATAATCTATGGGCATATCTCTGCTTCTCTCTAGATTAATATCTATGGCCCATTATCTCTGCTTCTCTCTAGATTAATAATCTATGGGCATATCTCTGCTTCTCTCTAGTGTGAATATATGGGCCATATCTCTGCTTCTCTCTAGAGGTGTAATTTATGGGCCATATCTCTGCTTCTCTCTAGAGGTGTAATATATGGGCCATATCTCTGCTTCTCTCTAGAGGTTAATTATATGGGCCATATCTCTGCTTCTCTCTGAGGTATAATCTATGGGCATATCTCTGCTTTTCTCTAGAGGTGTAATCTATGGGCCATATCTCTGCTTCTCTATAGAGGTGTATCTATGGGCCATATCTCTGCTTCTCTCTAGATTAATAATCTATGGGCCATATCTCTGCTTCTCTCTAGATATAATCTATGGGCCATATCTCTGCTTCTCTCTAGATTAATATCTATGGGCCATATTCTCTGCTTCTCTCTAGATTAATAATCTATGGGCCATATCTTGCTTCGCTCTAGATTAATAATCTATGGGCATATCTCCGCTTCGCTCTAGATTAATAATCTATGGGCCATATCTCCGCTTCTCTCTAGATTAATAATCTCATGATAATCTATGGCCATATTCCGCTTCTCTCTAGATTAATAATCTATGGCAATCTCGCTTCTCTCTAGATTAATATCTATGGGCATATCTCCGTTTCTCTAGATTAATATCTATGGGCCATATTCTCCGCTTCTCTTCTAGTTATATAATCTATGGGCCATATCTCTGCTTCTCTTATAGATTAATCTATGGGCCTATTCTGCTTCTCTCTAGATTAATAATCTATGGGCCATATCTCTGCTTTTCTCTAGATTAATATCTATGGGCATATCTCTGCTTCTTCTCTAGATTTAAATAATCTATGGGCCATATCTCTGCTTCTCTCTAGATTAATAATCTATGGGCATATCTCTGCTTCCTCTAGATTAATAATCTATGGGCCATATCTCCGCTTCTCTCTAGATTAATAATCTATGGGCTTATCTCCGCTTCTCTCTAGATTAATAATTCTATGGGCCATATCTCGCGTTCTCTCTAGATTAATAATCTATGGGCATATCTCGCCTTCTCTAGTTTAATAATCTATGGCGCATATCTCGCTTCTTCTAGATTATAATCTATGGGCCATATCTTCCGCTTTTCTTCTAGATTAATAATCTATGGGCCATATCTCTGCTTCTTTCTAGATTAAAAATCTATGGGCCATATCTCTGCGTTTCTCTAGATTAATAATCTATGGGCCATATCTCTGCTTCTAACTAGAGGTGTAATCTATGGGCCATATCTCTGCTTTTCTCTCTGAGGTGTAATAAAAGAGAGATCTCACCAGGCGGAGTTGGTCGTCGGCACATGGTTTTGAAGTGCTTTGGGGTGGTCTTACAGAGGTCCCCGGAGGTAGAGAGCGGGTTCCCGGGGGACGAACCACTGGAATTCTGGGAAGGGTGACTGTAGGGGCACACTTTGGCTCCAGGCGTTTTAGCAGATTTCCCAGGAGCCTCGTGAGAGACTCGCTTCTCGTGACACGCTGGTCCCCCTGTTCCTATTGGACCYGAGGGAGGGATAATGAAAAGGAGGAAYATYAACGTTTGATCATCTTGGCCATGTTCTGTTATAATCTCCACCCGGCACAGCCAGAAGAGGACTGGCCACCCCTCATAGCCTGGTTCCTCTCTAGGTTTCTTCCTAGGTTTRGGCCTTTCTAGGGAGTTTTTCCTAGCCACCGTGCTTCTACACCTGCATTGCTTGTTGTTTGGGGTTTTAGGCTGGGTTTCTGTACAGCACTTTGAGATATCAGCTGATGTAAGAAGTAGAAGTCGACCAATTAATTGGAATGGCCGATTAATTAGGGTCGATTTCAAGTTTTCATAACAATCGGCATTTTTGGACACCGATTATGGCCACATTGCATTCCACGAGGAGCCTGCGTGGCAGGCTGACTACCTGTTACGCGAGGGCAGCAAGAAGCCAAGGTAAGTTAGCATTAAACTTATCTTATAAAAACAATCAATCAATCATAACCACTATTTAACTACACATGGTTGATGATATTACTAGTTTATCTAGCTTGTCCTGCGTTGCATATAATCAATGCGGTGCCTGTTAATTTATCCTCGAATCACAGACTACTTCGCCAAACGGGTGATTTAACAAGCGCATTCGCGAAAAAAATCACTGTCGTTGCGCCAATGTACCTAACCATAAACATCAACGCCTTTTAAAATCAACACAAAGTATATATTTTTAAACCTGCATATTTAGTTAATATTGCCTGCTAACATGATTTCTTTAAACTAGGGAAATTGTGTCACTTCTCTTGCGTTCGTGCAATCAGTCAGGGTATATGCAGCAGTTTGGGCCGCCTGGCTCGTTGCGAACTGTGTGAAGACCATTTCTTCCTAACAAAGACCGTCATTAATTTGCCAGAATTGCACGTAATGTAACAGCAATATTTAGACTTATGGATGCCACACGTTAGATAAAATACGGAACGGTTCCGTATGTCACAAAGAATAAACGTTTTGTTTTCGAAATTATAGTTTCCGGATTTGACCATATTAATGACCAAAGGCTCGTATTTCTGTGTGTTATTATGTTATAATTAAGTCTATGATTCGATATTTGATAGAGCAGTCTGACTGAGCGGTGGTAGGCAGCAGCAGGCTCGTAAGCATTCATTCAAACAGCCGTTTCCTGCGTTTGCCAGCAGCTCTTCGCAATGCTTCAAGCATTGAGCTGTTTATGACTTCAAGCCTATCAACTCCCGAGATTAGGCTGGTGTAACCGATGTGAAATGGCTAGCTAGTTAGTTAGCGGAGTGCACGCTAATAGCGTTTCAATCGGTGACGTCACTCGCTCTCTTGAGACCTTAAGTAGTTGTTCCCCTTGCTCTGCAGGGGCGCGCTTTTTGTGGAGCGATGGGTAACGATGCTTCGAGGGTGGCTGTTGTCGATGTGTTCCTGGTTCGAGCCCAGGTAGGAGCGAGGAGAGGGACGGAAGCTTCTTACCTGGGAATATTGAAGACTCGTGTTAAAAGGAACCACCAGCTTTCATATGCTCTCATGTTCTGAGCACGGAACTTAAACGTTAGCTTTCTTACATGGCACATATTGCACTTTACTTTCTTCTCCAACACTTTGTTTTTGCATTATTTAAACCAAATTGAACATGTTTCATTATTTATTTGAGGCTAAATTGATTTTATTGATGTATTATATTAAGTTAAAATAAAAGTGTTCATTCAGTATTGTTGTAATTGTCATTATTACAAATAAACAAATAATAAAAATATCGGTATCGTTTTTTTGGGTCCTCCAATAATCGGTATGGTATCGGCGTTGAAAATCAGTCCTTTAGTAAGAAGGGCTTTATAAATAAATCTGATTGATTGAAGAAAGTTTTACTCAGAGGAGTAACAGGGTGGCTTCTGTTTCAACTAGCCAGTAGGTACACACCGGAGTACAGTCCCCTCCATTTTGTCAGTGTAAATGTCTGCAAATGTTACATTCTGTTACAGTAAATTAACTGAAAACATGCCAAATAATGAATGTCTACAGTAGTTGCATCTGTGTATGACTTAACCTTGAGAGACCCGAGCAGAGGTGTGGGGTCAAGGTGTGTTTTACCTTGCTGTGCGGGCGAGGCAGTGCTGTGATTGCAGTGGATCCCTCCATTGCTGTGAGCCGAGTTCCAGAGACCAGAAAGTTTGTGGGCTAGAGGAAGGAAGACGGGTCCCAGTCTACGGAGCTCTGCTCTGGGTAACCATTCCCACAACTCTGAGCCTTACACGACGACGAGTGGGACAACGGAACCTGAGGAGAGAGAGAAAATGCTAGTTCAGGACATGGTTGATTAGGTATAGCCTTTCCCCCCCCCCACTAACATTTGATGCTGTAGACAGAGCAGAAATGGAGGAAGACACAAAGCTATTCATTTACATTAACTGGAGCTGTCTGATTGGTACCTGGAGAGGAGACAGGAGAAAACAGATATGTTAGTTCAATTGCATTATTTATGTCTGTGTTTACACTACTGTTCATAAGTTTGGGGTCACTCAGAAATGTCCTAGTGTTTTTTTTTTTTAAAGCACATTTTTTTGTCCATTAAAAAAACATCAAATTTATCAGAAATACAGTGTAGACATTGTTAATGACGATTGTAGCTGTGAACGGCTGATTTTTAATGGGATATCTACATAGGTGTACAGAGGCCCATTATCAGCAACCATCACTCCTGTGTTCCAATGGCACGTTGTGTTAGCTAATCCAAGTTTATCATTTTACAAGGCTAATTGATCATTAGAAAACCCTTTGCAATTATGTTAGCGCAGCTGAAAACTGTTGTTCTCATTAAAGAAGCAATAAAACTGCTTTAGACTAGTTGAGTATCTGGAGTATCAGCATTTGTGGGTCCGATTACAGGCTCAAATTGCCAGAAACAAAGAACTTTCTTCTGAACTCGTCAATCTACTCTTGTTCTGAGAAATTGCCAAGAAACTGAAGATCTCGTACAACGCTGTGTACTACTCCCTTAACAAAACAGTGCAAACTGTCTCTAACCAGAATAGAAAGAGGAGTGGGAGGCCCCGGTGCACAACTGAGCAAGAGGACAAGTACATTAGAGTGTCTAGTTTGAGAAACAGATGAGTCACAAGTCCTCAACTGGCAGCTTCATTAAATAGAACCGCAAAACACCAGTCAACGTCAACAGTAAGGAGGCGACTCCGGGATGCTGGCCTTCTCGGCAGAGTTGCAAAGAAAAAGCCATATCTCAGACTGGCCAATAAAAATGATATATTAAGATGGAAAAAAGAACACAGACACTGGACAGAGAACTCTGCCTAGAAGGTAACATCCCGGAGTCACCTCTTCACTGTGATGTTGAGACTGGACAGAGAAATCTGCCTAGAAGGCCAGCATCCTGGAGTCACCTCTTCACTGTTGAGACTGGTGTTTTGCGGGTACTATTTAATGAAGCTGCACCACAGTTTACAACATGAATGAGCGCCACAGTTTATAACATGAATGAGCGCCACAGTTTATAACATGAATGAGCGCCACAGTTTATAAACATGAATGAGCGCCACAGTTTATAACATGAATGAGCGCCACAGTTTATAACATGAATGAGCGCCACAGTTTATAACATGAATGAGCGCCACAGTTTTATAACATTAATGAGCGCACAGTTATAACATGAATGAGCCCACAGTTTATAACATGAATGAGCGCCACAGTTCATAACATTAATGAGCGCCACAGTTTATAACATGAATGAGCGCCACAGTTCAAACATGAATGAGCGCCACAGTTTATTAACATGAATGAGCGCCACAGTTTATAACATGAATGAACGCCACAGTTGATAACATGAATGAGCGCCACAGTTCATAACATGAATGAGCGCCACAGTTCATAACATGATATGAGCGCCACAGTTTATAACATGAATGAGCGCCACAGTTTTATAACATTAATGAGCGCCACAGTTTATAACATGAATGAGCCCACAGTTCATAACATGAATGACGCCACAGTTGATAACATGAATGAGCGCCACAGTTCATAACATTAATGGGCGCCACAGTTCATAACATTAATGAGCGCCACAGTTCATAACATTAATGAGCGCCACAGTTGATAACATGAATGGGCGCCACAGTTCATAACATTAATGAGCGCCACAGTTCATAACATTAATGAGCGCCACAGTTCATAACATTAATGAGCGCCACAGTTCATAACATTAATGAGCGCCACAGTTCATAACATTAATGAGCGCCACAGTTCATAACATTAATGAGCGCCACAGTTTATAACATGAATGAGCGCCACAGTTCATAACATGAATGAGCGCCACAGTTGATAACATGAATGAGCGCCACAGTTCATAACATTAATGGGCGCCACAGTTCAAACATTAATGAGCGCCACAGTTCATAACATTAATGAGCGCCACAGTTGATAACATGAATGGGCGCCACATTCATAACATTAATGAGCGCCACAGTTCTAACATATGAGCGCCACAGTTCTAACATTAATGAGCGCCACAGTTCATAACATTAATGACGCCACAGTTCATAACATTAATGAGCGCCACAGTTCATAACATTAATGAGCCACAGTTTATAACATTAATGAGCGCCACAGTTTATAACATGAATGAGCGCCACAGTTTATAACATGAATGAGCGCCACAGTTTATAACATTAATGAGCGCCACAGTTTATAACATGAATGAGCGCCACAGTTTATAAACATTAATGAGCGCCACAGTTTTATAAACATTAATGAGCGCCACAGTTTATAACATTAATGAGCGCCACAGTTTAAACATTAATACCAGTTTATAACATTAATGAGCGCCACAGTTCATAACATTAATGAGCGCACAGTTTATAACATTAATGAGCGCCACAGTTTATAACATTAATGAGCGCCACAGTTGTTTTTTAATATAATCCTTTTAAACTAATACTACCACTGGGATGGTTGTAGTCATTCATTGTCCCATTAACAATCACCCATATTAGCAAACTTATTTCATTTTTAAAAACTTGACATTTCTCTAGTATAGAGCTACTTATCATAACGATATCAGCTAAACGCCTCTGATAAGTGATCGGTCGGTGTAGGTCGGTGTCGATCGTTTAAGGTTGGTCACCCTCTACTCAAACCGTAAAGGGCCGTCTGTGTCTGACAACACTAGTTATTTACCTTACCTTGAGCAATCTCCTCGATTTGTATTCGCATTTAAATACGGACATTGTTTTTTATATAAAAAACGCCTCTTCAGACGAAAAGTATATTTCCCCCACAGAATCCACACGAATAAGACTACCTCTGCTTGTGACGAGAGAAGGCCAAGTCTGACAGAGAACAAACAGCTTTAGAGGAGACTAATCTTAAGTCAGGATGCTTAGATGTGGTATTTATTAGTCCTGCAGAATGAAGCACTGTAACACCATAAAGAGTCACGGCATAACACTCCTAAAGCTGCCTGTCTCCATCACCACCAAATCTAGTGCCTTTCAGCTTGTTGGCGTATAAGGTGACCAAACATACACACTATTGTAATGTTTTTTTATTTTTTATAAAGACCTTCAGAAAACAGCCATTTCCATAAACACAACCCATAGCTAGCAAGCTTTAACATGGGTATTGAAAACGTAACTGTAGATAGTGCTAATACTAGGCTTGAGGTGCATGCATGGTCTTGTCATATACAGCAGCGCAGGCATTCTCTCACCTCCCTTCTCTCCTCTCACTCGCCTAACTCTCCCCCCCCCCCTCCTACCAGCTCAGTCTCTCCACCCCCACCTATCCTTCTCCTTCCGGTGCAGGTGTCTCCTGGGCACTCAGTCTCTCCTCATCTTCCACCCTCTCCCATACCTCCTCCTCCTCCCCCCTACCCTCCTCTCCCCTTCTTACCGGTGCAGGCGTTTCCTGGGTGCTCTGTCTCTCCCTTCCTCAACACTCTTTCGGCAGCTCTGGCAGATCCAGAGCGCACCTCTCCCAGTAGAGACTGGCTCAGCGAAGGCACGGTGTCGGACAGCTTCTGGCCGGCACCTCTCTGAGCAGGGCCTGGGACAGGGCTGGGACAGCGTCAGCTAGCTTCGCCCCGTGGCCCCCAGGCAGACCGTTGCAGAGCTCGCCCCCCAGTCCTTAAACTCACGGTGACACAGGAGGCAGCAGGTGTGCCTCGGCTGGGGGAGAGCAACAGAGAGGTGAGCCGGTGACATTTGAAATGCAGCGGAGAGGAGAGACAGAGGTCAATCATCTAGGTGAAGGACAGGAGAGGAAGAGAGAAGGGGGGGAGAAGAGAAGGTTGGAGAGGAGGATGGGGGC
>NW_019943331.1:186931-189589 GCF_002910315.2 Salvelinus sp. IW2-2015
CTAGCTGTTGTTAGCGGAGTGCACGCTAATAGCGTTCAATCGGTGACGTCACTCGCTGAGACCTTGAAGTAGTTGTTCCCCTTGCTCTGCAAGGGCCGCGGCTTTTGTGGAGCGATGGTAACGATGCTTCGAGGGTGGCTGTTGTCGATGTGTTCCTGGTTCGAGCCCAGGTAGGAGCGAGGAGAGGGACGGAAGCTTCTTACCTGGGAATATTGAGACTCGTGTTAAAAGGAACCACCACTTTCATAGCTCTCATCTCATGTTCTGAGCACGGAACTTAAACGTTAGCTTTCTTACATGGCACATATTGCACTTTTACTTTCTTCTCCAACACTTTGTTTTTGCATTATTTAAACCAAATTGAACATGTTTCATTATTTATTTGAGGCTAAATTGATTTTATTGATGTATTATATTAAGTTAAAATAAAAGTGTTCATTCAGTATTGTTGTAATTGTCATTATTACAAATAAACAAATAATAAAAATATCGGTATCGTTTTTTGGGGTCCTCCAATAATCGGTATGGGTATCGGCGTTGAAAAATCAGTCCTTTAGTAAGAAGGGCTTTATAAATAAATCTGATTGATTGAAGAAAGTTTTACTCAGAGGAGTAACAGGGTGTGCTTCTGTTTCAAGCTAGCCAGTAGGTACACACCGGAGTACAGTCCCCTCCATTTTGTCAGTGTAAATGTCTGCAAATGTTACAATTCTGTTACAGTAAATTAACTGAAAACATGCCAAATAATGAATGTCTACAGTAGTTTGCATCTGTGTATGACTTAACCTTGAGAGACCCGAGCAGAGGTGTGGGGTCAAGGTGTGTTTTACCTTGCTGTGCGTGCGAGGCAGTGCTGTGATTGCAGTGGATCCCTCCATTGCTGTGAGCCGAGTTCCAGAGACCAGAAAGTTTGTGGGCTGAGAGGAAGGAAGACGGGTCCCAGTCTACGGAGCTCTGCTCTGGGTAACCATTCCCACAACTCTGAGCCTTACACGACGACGAGTGGGACAACGGAACCTGAGGAGAGAGAGAAAATGCTAGTTCAGGACATGGTTGATTAGGTATAGCCTTTCCCCCCCCCCCACTAACATTTGATGCTGTAGACAGAGCAGAAATGGAGGAAGACACAAAGCTATTCATTTACATTAACTGGAGCTGTCTGATTGGTACCTGGGAGAGGAGACAGGAGAAACAAGATATGTTAGTTCAATTGCATTATTTATGTCTGTGTTTACACTACTGTTCATAAGTTTGGGGTCACTCAGAAATGTCCTAGTGTTTTTTTTTTTTAAAGCACATTTTTTTGTCCATTAAAATAACATCAAATTTATCAGAAATACAGTGTAGACATTGTTAATGACGATTGTAGCTGTGAACGGCTGATTTTTAATGGGATATCTACATAGGTGTACAGAGGCCCATTATCAGCAACCATCACTCCTGTGTTCCAATGGCACGTTGTGTTAGCTAATCCAAGTTATAACATGAATGAGCGCCACAGTTTATAACATTAATGAGCGCCACAGTTTATCATGAATGAGCGCCACAGTTTATAACATGAATGAGCGCCACAGTTCATAACATTAATGAGCGCACCAGTTTATAACATGAATGAGCGCCACAGTTATAACATGAATGAGCGCCACAGTTTTATAACATGAATGAGCGCCACAGTTTATAAACATGAATGAACGCCACAGTTGATAACATGAATGAGCGCCACAGTTCATAACATGAATGAGCGCCACAGTTTCATAACATGAATGAGCGCCACAGTTTATAACATGAATGAGCGCCACAGTTTATAACATTAATGAGCGCCACAGTTTATAACATGAATGAGCGCCAAAGTTCATAACATGAATGAGCGCCACAAGTTTGATAACATGAATGAGCGCCACAGTTCATAACATAAATGGCGCCACAGTTCATAACATTAATGAGCGCCACAGTTCATAACATTAATGAGCGCCACAGTTGATAACATGAATGGGCGCCACAGTTCATAACATTAATGAGCGCCACAGTTCATAACATTAATGAGCGCCACAGTTCATAACATTAATGAGCGCCACAGTTCATAACATTAATGAGCGCCACAGTTCATAACATTAATGACGCCACAGTTCATAACATTAATGAGCGCCACAGTTTATAACATGAATGAGCGCCACAGTTCATAACATGAATGAGCGCCACAGTTGATAACATGAATGAGCGCCACAGTTCATAACATTAATGGGCGCCACAGTTCATAACATTAATGAGCGCCACAGTTCATAACATTAATGAGCGCCACAGTTGAAATAATGAGGGCGCCACAGTTCATAACATTAATGAGCGCCACAGTTCATAACATTAATGAGCGCCACAGTTCATAACATTAATGAGCGCCACAGTTCATAACATTAATGAGCGCCACAGTTCATAACATTAATGAGCGCCACAGTTCATAACATTAATGAGCGCCACAGTTTTATAACATTAATGAGCGCCACAGTTTATAACATGAATGAGCGCCACAGTTTATAACATGAATTGAGCGCCACAGTTTATAACATTAATGAGCGCCACAGTTTATAAACATTATGAGCGCCACAGTTTATAACATTAATGAGCCGCCAACAGTTTATAACATTAATGAGCGCCACAAGTTTT
>NW_019943331.1:192515-194887 GCF_002910315.2 Salvelinus sp. IW2-2015
TATCAATTTTACAAGGCTAATTGATCATTAGAAAACCCTTTTGCAATTATGTTAGCGCAGCTGAAAACTGTTGTTCTCATTAAAGAAGCAATAAAACTGCTTTAGACAGTTAGTATCTGGAGTACATTTGTGGGTCCGATTACAGGCTCAAAATGGCCAGAAACAAAGAACTTTCTTCTGAACTCGTACTCTACTCTTGTTCTGAAGAATTGCCAGAAAACTGAAGATCTCGTACAACGCTGTGTACTACTCCCTTAACAGAAAGTGCAAACTGTCTCTAACCAGAATAGAAAGAGGAGTGGGAGGCCCCGGTGCACAACTGAGCAAAGAGGACAGTACATAACATTAATGAGCGCCACAGTTTATAACATTAATGAGCGCCACAGTTCATAACATTAATGAGCGCCACAGTTTATAACATTAATGAGCGCCACAGTTTATAACATTAATGAGCGCCACAGTTGTTTTTTAATATAATCCTTTTAAACTAATACTACCACTGGGATGGTTGTAGTCATTCATTGTCCCATTAACAATCACCCATATTAGCAAACTTATTTCATTTTTAAAAAACTTGACATTTCTCTAGTATAGAGCTACTTATCATAACGATATCAGCTAAACGCCTCTGATAAGTGATCGGTCGGTGTAGGTCGGTGTCGATCGTTTAAGGTTGGTCACCCTCTACTCAAACCGTAATGGGCCGTTCTGTGTCTGACAACACTAGTTATTTACCTTACCTTGAGCAATCTCCTCGATTTGTATTCGCATTTAAATACGGACATTGTTTTTTATATAAAAAACGCCTCTTCAGACGAAAAGTATATTTCCCCCACAGAATCCACACGAATAAGACTACCTCTGCTTGTGACGAGAGAAGGCCAAGTCTGACAGAGAACAAACAGCTTTAGAGGAGACTAATCTTAAGTCAGGATGCTTAGATGTGGTATTCATTTAGTCCTGCAGAATGAAGCACTGTAACACCATAAAGAGTCACGGCATAACACTCCTAAAGCTGCCTGTCTCCATCACCACCAAATCTAGTGCCTTTCAGCTTGTTGGCGTATAAGGTGACCAAACATACACACTATTGTAATGTTTTTTTATTTTTTATAAAGACCTTCAGAAAACAGCCATTTCCATAAACACAACCCATAGCTAGCAAGCTGTAACATGGGTATTGTAAAACGTAACTGTAGATAGTGCTAATACTAGGCTTGAGGTGCATGCATGGTCTTGTCATATACAGCAGCGCAGGCATCTCCTCACCTCCCTTCTCTCCTCTCACCTCACTCCGCCTAACTCCTCCCCCCCCTACCAGCTCAGTCTCTCCACCCCCACCTATCCTTCTCCTTCCGGTGCAGGTGTCTCCTGGCACTCAGTCTTCCTCATCTTCCACCTCTCCCCATACCTCCTCCTCCTCCCCCTACCACCTCCTCTCCCCTTCTTACCGGTGCAGGCGTTTCCTGGGTGCTCTGTCTCTCCTCTTCCTCAACACTCTTTCGGCAGCTCTGGCAGATCCAGAGCGGCACCTCTCCCAGTAGAGACTGGCTCAGCGAAGGCACGGTGTCGGACAGCTTCTGGCCCGGCACCTCTCTGAGCAGGGCCTGGGACAGGGCTGGACAGCGTCAGCTAGCTTCGCCCCGTGGCCCCGGCAAGACCGTTGGCAGAGCTCGCCCCCCAGTCCTTAAACTCACGGTGACACAGGAGGCAGCAGGTGTGCCTCGGCTGGGGGAGCAACAAGAGGTGAGCCGGTGACATTTGAAATGCAGCGGAGAGGAGAGACAGAGGTCAATCATCTAGGTGAAGGACAGGAGAGGAAGAGAGAAGGGGGGGGAGAAGAGAAGGTTGGAGAGGAGAATGGGGAGAGGAGAATGGATTTGATCAATAATAGATTAGGTGTGGGGAAAAGGATGGATCTGAGGAGAGGTGGATGCCAGTGAGATGGACATGGAGCATGATGAAGTTGTCCCCTGGACACTGATCTAAGGTCAGGTTAACAGACTAGAATTTCACAAGTAACATCTGACTATGTTGACAACGATCACATCATCTGTATTGCAAAGAGGAAGTAAAAGTTGGCCATGGAGGCAGCTTGGCACATGCACGTGGCAAGTTTGTAGTGATGTAATGTGGCCCAGGTCCACACTAGTTCGTGGTCTGCTGGTAAAGTAAGCTTTGTTGACCAAAAACCCATACACTACAAGGGCGTCCATGTAATGTTTAGGTAACAAATTCGAGCATGCATATGACACTCAGAGGAGAAACGTGCGCAGAGAAAGTGTACGAAAATACTACAGACGCTGATCTCGCATGCAAAGCGCAAACATAACAAAGCAAAGCCATGCTGGTGCTAGCCAAACGTTAAAACC
>NW_019943331.1:197404-216000 GCF_002910315.2 Salvelinus sp. IW2-2015
AAGTTGTATAACATAATGAGCGCCACAGTTTATAACATGAATGAGCCGCCACAGTTTATAACATGAATGAGCGCCACAGTTTCATAACATTAATGAGCGCCACAGTTTATAACATGAATGAGCGCCACAGTTCATAACATGATGAGCGCCACATTTTTAACATGAATGAGCGCCACAGTTTATAACATGAATGAACGCCACAGTTGATAACATGAATGAGCGCCACAGTTCATAACATGAATGAGCGCCACAGTTCATAACATGAATGAGCGCCACAGTTTATAACATGAATGAGCGCCACAGTTTATAACATTAATGAGCCTTTATAAATGATGAGCGCCACAGTTCATAACATGAATGAGCGCCACAGTTGATAACATGAATGAGCGCCACAGTTCATAACATTAATGGCGCCACAGTTCATAACATTAATGAGCGCCACAGTTCATAACATTAATGAGCGCCACAGTTGATAACATGAATGGGCGCCACAGTTCATAACATTAATGAGCCACAGTTCATAACATTAATGAGCGCCACAGTTTTAACATTAATGAGCGCCACAGTTCATAACATTAATGAGCGCCACAGTTCATAACATTAATGAGCGCCACAGTTCATAACATTAATGAGCGCCACAGTTTATAACATGAATGAGCGCCACAGTTCATAACATGAATGAGCGCCACAGTTGATAACATGAATGAGCGCCCACAGTTCATAACATTAATGGGCGCCACAGTTCATAACATTAATGAGCGCCACAGTTCATAACATTAATGAGCGCCACAGTTGATAACATGAATGGCGCCACAGTTCATAACATTAATGAGCGCCACAGTCATAACATTAATGAGCGCCACAGTTCATAACATTAATGAGCGCCACAGTTCATAACATTAATAGCGCCACAGTCATAAATTAATGAGCGCCACAGTTCATAACATTAATGAGGCCACAGTTATAACATTAATGAGCCCACAGTTTATAACATGAATGAGCGCCACAGTTTATAACATGAATGAGCGCCACAGTTTATAACATAATGAGCGCCACAGTTATAACATGAATGAGCGCCACAGTTTATAACATTAATGAGCGCCACAGTTTATAACATTAATGAGCGCCACAGTTTATAACATTAATGAGCGCCACAGTTTAAACATTAATGAGCGCCACAGTTTATAACATTAATGAGCGCCACAGTTCAAACATTAATGAGCGCCACAGTTTATAACATTAATGAGCGCCACAGTTTTTAACATTAATGAGCGCCACAGTTGTTTTAATATAATCCTTTTAAACTAATACTACCACTGGGATGGTTGTAGTCATTCATTGTCCCATTAACAATCACCCATATTAGCAAACTTATTTCATTTTTAAAAACTTGACATTTCTCTAGTATAGAGCTACTTATCATAACGATCAGCTAAACGCCTCTGATAAGTGATCGGTCGGTGTAGGTCGGTGTCGATCGTTTAAGGTTGGTCACCCTCTACTCAAACCGTAATGGGCCGTTTCGTGTCTGACAACACTAGTTATTTACCTTACCTTGAGCAATCTCCTCGATTTGTATTCGCATTTAAATACGGACATTGTTTTTTATATAAAAAACGCCTCTTCAGACGAAAAGTATATTTCCCCCACAGAATCCACACGAATAAGACTACCTCTGCTTGTGACGAGAGAAGGCCAAGTCTGACAGAGAACAAACAGCTTTAGAGGAGACTAATCTTAAGTCAGGATGCTTAGATGTGGTATTCATTTAGTCCTGCAGAATGAAGCACTGTAACACCATAAAGAGTCACGGCATAACACTCCTAAAGCTGCCTGTCTCCATCACCACCAAATCTAGTGCCTTTAGCTTGTTGGCGTATAAGGTGACCAAACATACACACTATTGTAATGTTTTTTTATTTTTATAAAGACCTTCAGAAAACAGCCATTTCCATAAACACAACCCATAGCTAGAAGCTGTAACATGGGTATTGTAAAACGTAACTGTAGATAGTGCTAATACTAGGCTTGAGGTGCATGCATGGTCTTGTCATATACAGCAGCGCAGGCATCTCCTCACCTCCCTTCTCTCCTCTCACTCGCCTAACTCTCCCCCCCCCCTCCTACCAGCTCAGTCTCTCCACCCCCACCTATCCTTCTCTTCCGGTGCAGGTGTCTCCTGGGCACTCAGTCTCTCCTCATCTTCCACCCTCTCCCCATACTCCTCCTCCTCCCCCTACCACCTCCTCTCCCCTTCTTACCGGTGCAGGCGTTTCCTGGTGCTCTGTCTCTCCTCTTCCTCAACACTCTTTCGGCAGCTCGGCAGATCCAGAGCCGCACCTCTCCCAGTAGAGACTGGCTCAGCGGAAGGCCGAAGGCACGGTGTCGGACAGCTTCTGGCCCGGCACCTCTCTGAGCAGGGCCTGGGACAGGGCTGGGACAGCGTCAGCTAGCTTCGCCCCGTGGCCCCCAGGCAGACCGTTGGCAGAGCTCGCCCCCCAGTCCTTAAACTCACGGTGACACAGGAGGCAGCAGGTGTGCCTCGGCTGGGGGAGAGCAACAGAGAGGTGAGCCGGTGACATTTGAAATGCAGCGGAGAGGAGAGACAGAGGTCAATCATCTAGGTGAAGGACAGGAGAGGAAGAGAGAAGGGGGGGGGAGAAGAGAAGGTTGGAGAGGAGGATGGGGGAGAGGAGAATGGATTTGATCAATAAGATTAGGTGTGGGGGGAAAGGATGGGATCTGAGGAGAGGTGGATGTTAGTGAGATTGACATGGAGCATAATAAAGTTGTCCCCTGGACACTGATCTAAGGTCAGGTTAACAGACTAGAATTTCACAAGTAACATCTGACTATGTTGACAACGATCACATCATCTGTATTGCAAAGAGGAAGTAAAAGTTGGCCATGGAGGCAGCTTGGCACATGCACAGTGGCAAGTTTGTAGTGATGTAATGTGGCCCAGGTCCACACTAGTTCGTGGTCTGCTGGTAAAGTAAGCTTTGTTGACCACAAAACCCCATACACCTACAAGGGCGTCCATGTAATGTTTAGGTAACAAATTCGAGCATGCATATGACACTTCAGAGGAGAAACGTGCGCAGAGAAAGTGTACGAAAATACTACAGACGCTGATCTCGCATGCAAAGCGCAAACATAACAAAGCAAGCCATGCATGGTGCTAGCCAAACGTTAAAACCTTTTACAGCTAGCCAGATGAATACCCCTGGGATGTAGTGTGTTAGCCAACTAGCTAGAACATGTAGTTACAGCACCGGTGCACAGTATATTGTGTACTAGCTGCCAAGTGCGATTAAATGTAAGCAAACTTGCAATACCACCGCGAGCTAGGAGCTAACAAGCTAAATACAAATTAGATGGCAACATTTTACGACTTGTCCGTGGCAGGCGCTTGTAACAATGTCAATCTTGCGGATGACACTAACTACTACCAGCAAATGCAGACTGGATGTCGTTAGTTACTGTAGCTAGCCTAGTTGGCTAAATGCAGACTGGATGTCGTTAGTTACTGTAGCTAGCCTAGTTGGCTAAATGCGACTGGATGGTCGTTAGTTACTGTAGCTAGCCCTTAAGTGGCTAAGATGCAGACTGGAATTCGTTGTTACTGTGAGCCGCTAGTTGGCTAAATGCCAGACCTGGATGTTCGCTAGGTTACTTAGTGGTAGCCTAAGTTGGCTAAATGTGCAGTATGGATGTCGTTATACTGTAGCTAGCCTAGTTGGCTAAATGCAGACTGGATGTCGTTAGTTACTGTAGCTAGCCTAGTTGGCTAAATGCAGACTGGATGTCGTTAGTTCTGTAGTAGGCTAGTTGGCTAAATGCAGACTGGATGTCGTTAGTTATGTAGTAGCCTAGTTGGCTTAATGCGACTGGATTTCGTTATTATCTGTAGCTAGCCTAGTTGGCTAAATGCAGACTGGATGTCGTTAGTTACTGTAGCTAGCCTAGTTGGCTAAATGCAGACTGGATGTCGTTTAGTTACTGTAGCTAGCCTAGGTTGGGCTAAATGCAGACTGGATGTCGTTAGTTACTGTAGCTAGCCATAGTTAGGCTAAATGCAGACTGGATGTCGTTAGTTATGTAGCTAGCTAGTTTGGCTAAATGCAGACTGGATGTGTCGTTAGTTACTGTGTAGCTAGTAGTTGCTAATGCAGATGGATGTCGTTGTTGTAGCTAGCCTAGTTGGCTAAATTCTGGATGTCGTAGTTACTGTAGCTAGCCTAGTTGGGCTAAATGCAGACTGATGTCGTTAGTTACTGTAGCTTGTAGCTAGTTGGCTAAATGCTAGATGGATGTGCGTTCGTTCTGTGTTAGCCAGTTTGGGCTAAATGCTAGACTGGATTGTCGTTAGGTTACTGTAGCCTAGCCTATGTTGGCTAAATGCAGACTGGATGTCGTTAGTTACTGTAGCTAGCCTAGTTGGCTAAATGCAGACTGGATGTCGTTAGTTACTGTAGTTAGCCCAGTTGGCTAAATGCAGACTGGATGTCGTTAGTTACTGTAGTTAGCCCAGTTGGCTAAATGCAGACTGGATGTCGTTAGTTACTGTAGCTAGCCTAGTTGGCTAAATGCAGACTGGATGTCGTTAGTTACTGTAGTTGGTTAAAACTGATGCGAATGGGTCTTTATTGTCGGCTTGCTGGCTAAGTTTTAATGATGTATTATGCTAGTGGAGCTAGCTATTACTCCGCCCCGATCAGAAATAGTAAATGAACGAAAATACAAACCTGGAGCACTAGCTAGTTATGCAACTTAGCTAGAATCCCCAATCAACCATCCAAACACCGAAGGAATTAACGTTAGCAGAAATACAGGATGTCCCTAAATGATTGGTAGGTTAGCTAACCTTTTAACAATCCCGCTAGTAGTTTTCGCTGCTTGCTAGGCTAGTTACCTGATTCGTCCTGGCCGCCAGTCTATCCAGCCCTGCATCTCCGCCACCACCGCCAGCTGCATCTCCGGGAGAGACGGGGCTCTTCGATATGCTCTGTTGTCCGGGCACTAGCTCCTTGCTCCCGACTCCTTGCTGTTTGCTCTTCTTCCTCGCCATCACGCAGGTATCGGATATATCCTTTGGCCAAGGTTGCACCAGTTTAGAGATGTTTAAAAGCACGGTTTCGATTCTTCTAGGATCACAAATGTTCCCTATCTTCTTCAGTCAAGACAACAGTCAATATGGCGGAGCGCTACCACACTCTGTGGTTCATAGGTGAAAGATAGTGCTGGCAAAATGGCTTCACCGTGATGAAGCTAAGCAGTCGCCATGTTGAGTGAGGGCAACCGTTCCAGGTTAGTCACACAGTATAACATGTTGTACAAAATCTCTGGTTACAGGCCACAAATTAGTGCATTTATTGGCATAATGAATCTATAAATGATTGGCTACCACATCATTCAACGTCATGTTATTACACACGTATTATTAGTCTAAGATATCTAAATATCTAAATATATAATATATTTAATATATAAATGTAAACTAGAAAAAAACCATTTAGATTGATGCAGCCGTACATTTGCATATGCGTTTCAATATGCCAGTGTAATCTTGTGAAATGTTGCTCAAGTGTTCAAACCATAGAGTTGGGGCAATGCCTATGTTCCCTGGGCCTTATGTTCCCTGGGCCCTATGTTCCCTCAGCCCTATATATGTTCTCTGACCTTACCTAAAGGTCATTCAATTTTGCATTTGGAGAACATTTTGTAGCAAGCTATTGATGTCAGTGTACAATGAAATACTTTGCATCTTCTTTGCAATAATGCTTCAGATTTGTTGGTCCTTTGGATGACCATGGTAGCCCTAGATGAGGGTTCCCCAACTCGCGGTTTTATTTGGACCCCAAAGTTTTTGGAGAAAAGAAAAATATTTTCATTGTTGGACATAAAAGACTGTAAAAACAGCCCCAAGGGATTTTCATTTAAGAAATCGGTTCCCAAGTATTCCCACGCATAATAGACAAGGGATGTATACAAATGTAAGCCAGATTTTAAATGAATATGTTTTAGTCAAACATTATATCTGTTTGTGTTTCTTGCGGTCAATTTGCAGTCTATAAATGATTTGTAATTATGTTCTGGCCCCCGACCTTCTGCTCAAGAAAATAATCTTCCAGCAGCTGAAACTAGTTGATGATCCCTGCCCTAGACGTGTGGAACAATCATTGATATAAAAACACAATTCAAATCAGAAGACAAAACGACTGACTGGGCATAACAATTTCTCTCTTGAAGTTGTTTTCAGTTTCAATATGCATAAATACTGTAGGTAAAACGTCTCATTATAAAGAACAAAACATTGAAAACTGCTCTTTTTTTTTGTTGTTGTTGATGTCAATACAGCCATGTTCTGGATTTTAAAAACATGATCGTTCAAGGTCATATTTCAAGAATATTAGTCGATCAGTTCCTGTTCTATTAATAGGCTGTTCATAATTCAAAGTCAAAATCGCGCCCGCTCTGACGGAGGCCGCTGGAAAACAAGGGAGCGCTTGTCGAGGAGGACAGGTGGGCGGGAGGGAGGACGTCAATTACGTAGCCGAAGAAGGTGATTTCTTGCTGAAGTGCAGAAGACGTCGAACATACTCTTGCAGCACTCTGTCGTTTAGATACATCTTGCTTGGTATATTTACCTATATTTCAACCAGTGGTGATTTTAGCATGTAAATCTTGGTGGGGCAAAAAAAAATAGAAAAGTGGGATGCATGCCAGCAAAGTCACTACACAACATAACACTAAACAAAATATTAATTGCACTATAACGGTGACAAACGATGCCCACAAACTGTTAGGGCCTACAGGACATAAAGCTGTCCCAACAACGGAGTCCCAACAGCAGTCCCAACACCCCCTACACCTGGCTATCAGCAGAGGCTTGTCTGGCAGCGAAACAGTTCATTGAGCCTCATTTACTGCCTTTAAAAAAAACATAGCTGATATGGCTGACTTGCTTAAACAAATGTTGTTTCTACTGACAATTGAGATGTAGAAACCATGGCATAAGGGGATGACAAGTGTATAAGAGGCCATCCGTAATTTTGATGAAGACATTAATGAGCGAGCTAGGACGGACATAGTCAATATAACTATTTGTTCAGCACTTTTGAAATGTACAGCGACAGAATTCAGAACATGGGCCATTCTTACTGTTTTTCATGTACACAAGTCAGAACGTAGGATAAATAAGGGGGCATATAACATTTACATTTACATTTAAGTCATTTAGCAGACGCTCTTATCCAGAGCGACTTACAATTAAGCAGACAATGAAACTCTTACAATATTCAATGATTACATTTCTCAAAAACAGATTATAGGCTACATGTGCACCACCGAGTCAGAACAGTAACGTCAGGTGAAATTAAGAGGTGAAAATAGACCAAATTATTAAGTGATGCACGTGGGGCTACTAACAGGTTACTACACAACATACACTTAGTATTACTTTCTGAGCTACAGTATACAATATCTCCTTGGCATATTACATCATTTATGCAGCAGCATACAAGACATTTTTGGACTCACCTTGTTGTGATGTGCTCCCTTGAACAGGAAGGTTGGCGCAAAGAAAGACAAAGAGGCCGGATTTACAATTTTAAGTTGGATATTGAATGACCGTTTCAAAACGTATTTTCCCAGTCTAAGCTCGTTTATTCCCGACTTCCAGTTGCAATGCTTGCAGTTAGCCACCGTCACCGATTCCTTACAAACCACTCACTGTTGAATTGTCGATTTCCGACTTATTGTGTATTGTTTATGTCAATGGCCGATAAGCACCGATACGTTTTATCTATAATTTATCTTCATTATTTCTCTCATATGACAGGATTAAAAGGATTTGCCAGTAGATTGTCAAACTGTAGGTAGTGTCTAGTGATATTGTATCTAGCTGTAGGTGTTGTCTTAGTGTTGGTATCTAGCGTAGGCTAGTTGGCTAGTATATTGTGTCTAGCTGCTGGCTAGTTGCTATGATGTTGGTGTATAGCTGTAGCTAGTTGGCTACTGATCATTGGTTCTTAGCTGTATAGGCTAGTTTGTCTAGTTGTTGTTGGTGTCTAGCTGTAGGCTAGTTGGCTAGTGATGTTGGGTCTGTGTAGGCTAGTTGGCTGTGATGTGGTGTTACTGTAGGCTAGTTGGTAGTGATGTTGGTGTCTGAGCTGTAGGCTAGTTGGCTAGTGATTGGTGTTAGCTGTTAGTGCTAGTTGGTAGTGTCGTTGGTAGTTAGCATGTAGAGCTAGTTGGCTTATGATGTTGTTGTCTAGCTGTAGGCTAGTTGTATTCTAGTGATGGTTGGTTGGTCTAGCTGTTAGGCTAGTTGGTAGTGATATTGGTGTCTAGCTGTAGGCTAGTTGGCTATGATATTGGTGTGTCAGCTGGTAGGCTAGTTGGTAGTGATGTTGGGTGTTCTAGCTGTTGGCTATGTGGGCTTATTGATATTGGTGTCAGACTGTTGGCTAGTGATGATGGTGTCTAGCTGTAGACTAGTTGAGCTAGTGCTAGTTGGTGTCTAGCTGTAGCTAGTTGGATACTGTGTCTTGGTGTCTAGCTGTAGGCTAGTTGGCTAGTGATGATGGTGACCATCATCAGCTGATCCAGGAAATCAAACAAATATTGATTTAAATAATCAATCTAAATAAATGGTCTAGTACTTCTGGCCTTGGAGGGCACGGAGCAGACCATTACCCACGGTGCACCTGAAAAAACAATGAGCGCTCTAAACAGCTGACTGACAAAAGCAAACAATGATACATTAACGGATACATCCTATGCATTGGAATAAAGGCAGAGGCTATTTTTATCAAGGACGCATGGCAAACAAATTATAAAAATGAGGAGTTTCAAACTGAAATATATACTTTTAAAGGAGCTCAGCAGAGGCCCAAATTCAGCACTACTGAGTGCAGTACCTTTCGTGGACAAGGAGACGGTTTGTGCAGCCACATAGAAATAAATGGTTTAAACTTTTACATTTTAGTCATTTAGCAGACTCTCTTATCCAAAGTGATTTATAGGAGCAATTAGGGTTAAATGCCTTGCTAAACCATAACAGAGAGGTGGGTGTGTTAGTTTCATAGTTACACAAAACATATTTGCTACTGCATTTTAAATAAATAGGAGAATTGTTAAATGTTATTATTTAGAGACCATCCCCAAAGTAAGTTTTTGTTGGATTCAGGGGAGGAGAGCCCCCCCTGGCTGCCCCGTAATTCACACCCTGCTCGAAGAGCTTTCCACACCTGGATTGTGCAACATTTGCCCATTATTCTTATCAAAATTCTTCAAGCTCTGTCAAATTTGTTGTTGATTATTGCTAGACAACCATTTTCAGGTCTTGCCATAGATTTTTAAGAAGACAGTGTTGTATTGGATTGCTTTGCCATATTTTTTGATGTATATATTTAGTGCCTTGTTGCAAACAGGATGCATGTTTTGGAATAATTTTATTCAGGAATAGGCTTCCTTCTTTTCACTCTGTCAATTAGGTTAGTATTGTGGAGTAACTACAATTGTAAGGGTGCGTAACTGGTGGCAGGGAAGTCAGACGCTGGAGAGCAGAACTAGGTAATAGCCGGAGAAGTTTAATTGTAAAACCAATGGCATAACAAAATAAACAAAACCCAACGCGCACCAGTAACATGTGCACAAGCACTTACAATAAACAATTCCACACAAAGACATGGGGGGGAACAGAGGGTTGAATACACAACATTAAATTAGGGAAATTGAAACCAGGTGTGTAGGAAAACAAGACAAAACAAATGGAAAATGAAAAATGGCTCGACGATGGCTAGAAGACCGGTGACGCCGAACACCGCCCGAACAAGGAGAGGAAACGACTTCGGTGGAAGTCGTGACAACAATGTTGTTGATCCATCCTCAGTTTTCTGCTATCGCAGCCATTAAACTCTGTACCTGTTTTAAAGGCATCATTGGCTTTGTAACTAATTCATGATGAAATCCCTGAGCATTTTCCTTCCTCTCCGGTAATTGAGTTAGGAAGGATGTCAGTATCTTTGTAGTGGCTGGGTGTATTGATACACCATCCAAAGTGTAATTAATAACTTCACCATGATCAAAGCCAAAGGGATATTCAGTGTCTGCTTTTAATTGTTTTTACAATTAATTGTTTTTACAATCTCTGAAACTACTAGTCTGTTTGTCTGACAACTAGCTAGGGACGGGATGTGGCTGGTCATCATTTGGTCGCACTAAAGAATGTGTGATTAGTCTACGTTTTATTGTTAAAATTATATATTATGAATTTGAAATACTGTGTCACACGTACGTGTGTTAGACTTGTTTTTAATCTGTAATAACATGGTAATGACTTTATGCTTTAGTGCTTTATAAATTCACAAATAATTAATTGTGCTTTCTACGTTCACAGGACAATCCATCATGAGTTGGAGAAGCACAGGTAAAGAGCCATTCTATCAGTCCTGTGACATTCTACCTTTTACAACCACTGTGTAGATTTCCATTAGTACATATCTAATTATAATAGTAACAACGCAGGCATACAACTAAAGATACCTGTTAAAAGAGCCACTGAACAGGCCGATTGGCATGTTCTGCTGCTCATCAGAAAAACCAGTGCTGCATACCAAACACTTAAAAGACACACCCTCTCCCATCAGCCCTCAAATGAAGTGGACACTTCTGATGACGTCTGACGAGTTGACACTTGCAGGGCGAGGGAAGAATGGACCGCTCTTGGTCGGAAATGTGTCACTCTGTCACGTTCCTGACCTGTTTTCTGTTGTTTTTGTATGTGTTAGTCGGTCAGGGCGTGAGTGTGGGTGGGCATTCTATGTTATGTGTTTCTATGTTGGTTAATGGGTGACCTGATATGGTTCTCAATTAGAGGCAGGTGGTTTTCATCTCCTCTGATTGAGAACCATATTAAGGTAGGTGGTTTCACATTGTTTGTGGTGGGTGGTTGTCTCCTGTGTTTGTCGCGCCACACGGGACTGTTTCGGTTTGTTTGTAGTCTGTACCTGTTCGTGCGTTCTTCGTTGTATGTAAGTTCTCATGTCCAGGTCTGTCTACGTCGTTTTGTTATTTAGTTAATTATCAAGTGTAGTTCGTTTTTTCGTCTTGTTTAAATAAATATCATGTCATTTCACAACGCTGCGTTTTGGTCAAATCCCTGCTCCTCCTCTTGGAGAACACCCGTTACACACTCGTTCATCCCACGGTTTCTGGGTAGTGTGTTGTGCTCAAGTCATCTGGAACTGTTGTTGTGTGTGAGATGTGCTGGTGTGTGTGTGTGTGTGTGTGTGTGTGTTGTGTGTGTGTGTTGTGTGTGTGTGTGTGGTGTGTGTTGTTGTGTGTGTGTGTGTGTGTGTGTGTGTGTGGTGGTGTGTGTGTGTGTGTGTGTGTGTGTTGTCGTCCTTTTTTAAATGCTCTGCAGTCAATTATGATTGCATTTCATATCTAGGCTAGAAGACAACGTATCCGCAGACATCGAATGTTAGCCATCCTACTATATCAGGTAAATGGAAAATGACAATGTATAAGTGTAATGTCAGGGAAAGTTATGTGCGCAAGCTAACATTTCCAAAAGCTAACAAAACAAAAACATCATTACTTTTAAGAGACGTGTTTGAGCCTTCATGTGCATTAGTAGCACAATTTATAACTTATTTATATTTGGTTTTACTTACACTTGTATTCTCCAAATTAATGTTGGTTTTAAGTTTTGGCTGACTTTTCTTAGCGGATGTACAATCATTGTGCATTGAATTATGGGGCGTTTCAGGCCCCGAAGTGATATAATTGCAAACTCGATCAAAAACGAGGACTGAGGGGCTTACGTTGTCAACTTCCCTTGCTTGGCTAATCATTTGGACCAACGTCAAATATGGCAGCTGTGATTCCCCGAAGGGCATAAAGCGAGGAGGGTGTGTCTTTTATGACTTTGAAACGCAGCCCAGATTTCAGTCCTGGAGGTGTGTTTTCTGACAGATTCTGCTTTTAGTTATTGATGATTGTCCCCCATGAGCCACTGTAGACGTGATAGCCCATTTCACTTCCTCAAAATTTCCCCAGAATGAATCTAAGACACCGCAAGAAATGTATAAATAATTTGACGTTTTTTTTTTGAGCAAAGGATGTTTTATTTGCGCAATTTTACATCTAACTAAGTTGTTTTGGTGCAGTATTTCTCAAGTAAAAAAAATTTGCAAAGTGTTGTCTTCTGTAAACAAAGTCGGAGCTGCTGGGCAGGTCTGTCTCACTGTCTATGCTATTGGATAGAGAGTAATCACTGCAGCTGTTCACCCCATGTTAGTGAGCAAACGGACATCGTCAAATCAAAACCCAACTGTCATTTACCCGTTGTGACGCACGGCTGTTCCAAACTCTGTTTTAGACAGACTGACTTTATCCTATTTACACTTTGACCCTAAAACAATTGTTTGTGAATCATATCGATGCCACAGCCTGTTGTCAAAGGGATTTGTTGCTTTTTAAAGGCCGTCGCTTTTTAAGGTCTTAATTAATTTTATCTCTAATTGCAACTGGGCTTTTGTTTTATTTAGTAAAGTAATTAGCCTTGTCCGAGCCAGAACGGCCCATAGGGCAGGAGTCCATCTCCTGTTTCTGTAGAGTGAACCAGAACGGCCCATAGGGCAGGAGTCCATCTCCTGTTTCTGGTAGAGTGAACCAGAACGGCCCATAGGCAGGGTCCATCTCCTGTTTCTGTAGAGTGAACCAGACGGCCCATAGGGCAGGAGTCCATCTCCTGTTTCTGTACAGTGAACCAGAACGGCCCATAGGGCAGGAGTCCCATCTCCTGTTTCTGTAGTAGTGAACCAGAACGGCCCATAGGGCAGGAGTCCATCTCCTGTTTCTGTAGAGTGAACCAGAAACGGCCCATAGGGCAGGAGTCCATCTCCTGTTTCTGTAGAGTGAACCAGAAGCGGCCCGTAGGGCAGGAGTCCATCTCCTGTGTTGTATGTTGTATTGTTTGTTGTGTGTGTTGTTTATTGGTGTTGTTGTGTTGTGTTTATATTGTGTTATTGTGTTGTAGTTTGTTGTTTGTGTTGTTGTATTAGTGTTGTAGTTTGTGTTGTTGTATTGTGTTGTTGTATTGTGTTGTTTGTGTTGTAGTATTGTGTTGTTTGTGTTGTATTGTGTTATTGTGTTGTAGTATTGTTGTATTGTGTTGTTGTATGTGTTTGTAGTATTGTGTTGGTAGTATTGTGTGTTTGTATTGTGTTGTTGTATTGTGTTGTTGTATTGTGTTGTTGTATTGTGTTATTGTGTTGTAGTATTGTGTTATTGTGTTGTAGTATTGTGTTGTATTGTGTTGTTGTATAGTGTTGTAGTATTGTGTGTGTGTATAGTGTTGTAGTATTGTGTTGTTGTATTGGGTTGTTTGTATTGTAGTATTATATTGTTGTATTGTTGTATTGTGTTGTTGTATTGTTGTATTTGTGTTGTTGTATTGTTGTGTGTTGTTGTATTGTTTTGTGTTGTTGTGTTGTGTTGTTGTGTTGTGTTGTTGTGTTGTGTTGTTGTGTTGTTGTGTTGTTTGTTGTTTGTGTTGTGTTGTTGTATGTGTTGTTGTGTTGTTGTAACAGACGTGCTCAGTTGAGGGAAGAGAGAGAACACATGTTAAAACAGTTTCACACCAACCTTGATACAGAATGAGATTGGGGCAAGGTTAGCCCAAACTACAATCGAATGTCTCTCCTCACATTGTAGGGGCACAGCTCTGTCTCTACAAGCCTCACCTTTCCAAATCATAATTAGAACTATTGATAAATTATCTAAACCAAATGTAGAATAACTTGATTTAGATAATTTATCAATAGTTAAAACCAACGTGAAGCACTATAATTTAATTTAAGACCCTAACTTTTCTCATCACCTGCGGTAATGACAGATTGGCATCTTAGTCTAAATTATAAACATTTCGCAGTGTGCAGACCTCCCCGATCAACCTGATATCCCAAATAAACCATTTTGGATAAGCCTAAATCAATTACGGGCACGGTTGACCCCCCTCCTTTCACAGCACTCATTCTTCCTTTCCTGGTGTTTCCTCATGTTCTTCATCAGATAGTCCTTTTTAATGGCACGTGTTCAAGTGGATGGCCTTGATAATGTCTCTCATCTGAGCCGCGGCTGTCTTTATAGTCCATTATGTCTCCGCTGTCCTTTACAGTCCATTATGTCTCCGCTGTCCTTTACAGTCCATTATGTCTCCGCTGTCCTTTACAGTCCTTATGTCTCCGCTGTCCTGTACAGTCCATTATGTTCTGCCGCTGTCCTTTACAGTCCATTATGTCTCCGCTGTCTTTACAGTCCATTATGTCTCCGCTGTCCTTTACAGTCCATTATGTCTCCGCTGTCCTTTACAGTCCATTATGTCTCCGCTGTCCTTTACAGTCCATTATGTCTCCGCTGTCCTTTACAGTCCATTATGTCTCCGCTGTCCTTTACAGTCCATTTGTCTCCGCTGTCCTTTACAGTCCATTATGTCTCCGCTGTCCTTTACAGTTCCATTATGTCTCCGCTGTCCTTTACAGTCCATTATGTCTCCGCTGTCCTTTACAGTCCATTATGTCTCCGCTGTCCTTTACAGTCCATTATGTCTCCGCTGTCCTTTACAGTCCATTATGTCTCCGCTGTCCTTTACAGTCATTATGTCTCCGCTGTCCTTACAGTCCATTATGTCTCCGCTGTCTTTACAGTCCATTATGTCTCGCTGTCCTTTACAGTCCATTATGTCTCCGCTGTCCCCTTTATACAGTCCCATTATGTCTCCGCTGTCTCTTTACAGTCCATTAATGTCTCGCTGTCCTTTACAGTCCATTATGTCTCCGTGTCCTTTACAGTCCATTATGTCTCGCTGTCCTTTACAGTCCATTATGTCTCCGCTGTCTTTACAGTCCATTATGTCTCCGCTGTCCTTTACAGTCCATTATGTCTCCGCTGTCTTACAGTCCATTATGTCCCTTTTACGTCCATTTGTCTTTGCCATTTCCTACCAGTACACCAGCAGCATGAGAGCAGTTTGGACTGGGTCTCTCTCATGCTCACTCCACGTGGACTGATGTCCACATCCTGAGAGATAAGCAGTTGATAGCTTCGACTGGATGCTGTGTACAGGTTGTCGGCTCGGACTCAGGTCTCACGGGAGAAGTGGTGAAGGCCCATAACAGAACCCCATTTTCAGCCGGTTAGAGGGGGTGTTGAGGTTCACACTGTTCTCAGCCCAAATTATCTTCCATGCATCTAGATACCATCTGTGGTCACCTTTCTGTGTGAGTGAGAGAGTGAGAGAGTGAGAGAGTGAGAGAGTGAGAGAGTGAGAGAAGAGAGTGAGAGTGAGAGAGAGAGAGCAGTTTATGGGGATGTTTTTGTGAGTGTTGAAACCCCCCCCCCAGACCTGGGCTTATACCACCCTATCATCTTGGCGATCTCACTGCAGAGTTACAGGTCAGGGAGTCAGAGGACTAATCCTGAGGGAGAAGTCCCCACCATCCAGCAAACCCAATCTGGTGAGATTTGTTATTGAAGCAGGACAAAAACAAACGAAACAGCAATACACATCTATCACTCAAGGTGGGAGAAAACTACCAATCCATTTGGAGTAACTGTCAAGCATGACTAACATCTCTTTATATATCTGTAACGTGTGTGCTAGGACTCGGGAAGCAAGTTCAGCGAGTGCATCATTTATTAAACAAATGAACAAAACAGGAAACACGCACAGACAGGTAACTGGAACAGAAACAATGACGCCTGGGGAAGGAACCAAAGGGAGTGACGTATATAGGGCAGGTAATCAGGGAAGTGATGGAGTCCAGGTGAGTCTGATGACCCGCAGGTACGCGTAACGATGGTGACAGGTGTGCGCCATAATGAGCAGCCTGGTGACCTAGAGGACGGAGAGGGAGCACACGTGACAGTACCCCCCTCCCCTCCCAGCCGCAGGACGCAAACCAAAGGGATGATCCCGGGGATCCGGAGCGGACCGGTCACCTCTGCTGATGCGCAGGAAACCTCTCAGTCTGGCTGAGACTCGGGAGCATGGCGACCTAAAGCGCCGGAGAGATCATACTTGGCGGTACCCCCTCCCCGGTGCGTTCGGCTCCAGCCGCAGGACGCCAACTAAATGGACGATCCCGGGCATCCGGAGCGGACCGGTCGCCTCCGCTGAGGCGCAGAAACCTGACGAAGCGGCTGAGGCGTGAGAGCCGGCTGAGACCTCCCCAGTTGCCCCGGTCGAGGCACGGGAAACCTGTTCACCGGCTGAGGCATGGCAGCCTGTCGAGCCATAGGAGCCTGTCGAGCCAGCTGAGGCATGGCAGCCTGTCGAGCCAGCTGAGGCATGGCAGCCTGTCGAGCCATAGGAGCCTGTCGAGCCAGCTGAGGCAGGGGAACCTGACAAACTGGCTGAGGCCTCCCAGGTAGCTCCGGTTCTAACACCCGGACTCATCATCACCTCCAACACAAAAAATAAAAAACCACCCCTGATGCTTCCCTTTGGTGAGGTGTTATTCTGTAACGTGTGGACTGGGAATCGGGAAGCAAGTTCAGGGAGTGAATCATTTATTAAACTAATGAACAAAACAAGAAACACGAACAGCGCACAGACAGGAAACTGAAACAACGACGCCTGGTGAAGGAACCAAAGGGAGTGACGTATATAGGGCAGGTAATCAGGGAGGTGATGGAGTCCAGGTGAGTCTGATGACTCGCAGGTGTGCGTAACGATGGTGACAGGTGTGCGCCATAACGAGCAGCCTGGTGACCTAGAGGCCAGAGAGAGAGGACATGCATCCCAAAAAAACATCAACACTGTCTGTTAAAAATAAACAAATTAGAATAAATCAAATTATCTCTTGATAACTCCATAAGGAAATAATTGTATCCCATCAGGTAATGGGCTCCCGAGTGGCACAGAGTATCCCATCAGGTAATGGGCTCCCGAGTGGCACAGAGTATCCCATCAGGTAATGGGTATTATTCCATCTATAGTTCCCCTTAGTTACATTATAGCATCTAATAGTCCCTATAGTTATATAATCTATAGTCCCTATATATAACTATAGGGACTAGTCTTAACTGACTTGCCTAGTTAAAGGTTAAATAAATAAAAATACATCTTGATTTTACATGCAACAGATGCACCATGTTAGGAAAGTAGTACATGTTTGGGCAAAAGTTATTTTGATATGTAATCCAGTACCTGCAGTTTACATGTATGTATCTGTAGCCTTGGATGGCTTATGAACAAGATGTGGAAGGATGGCTCCGCGAGACGAATGCAACGGTCTTACAAGTACCTGTATACTAAACTCACTCTGTGGATTTGATCCTGTTAGGTGACTGACTGCCTTCAGGATGTTACCGCTGAGGTGTGCTGACTACCTGCCTTCAGGATGTTACCCACTGAGGTGTGCTGACTACCTGGTTCAGGATGTTACCCGCTGAGGTGCACTGAGCTGTTCGATGGTACCCGCTGAGGTGGTCTGACTGACTGGTTCAGGATGTTACCCGCTGAGGTGTGCGACTGACTGCCTTCAGGATGTTACCCGCTGAGGTGTGCTGACTGACTGCCTTCAGGATGTTACCGCGCTGAGGTGTGCTGACTGACTGCCTTTCAGGATGTTTACCCACGCTGTAGAGTGTGGCTGACTGACTTCTGTTCCAGGATGTTCCAAACCTCTTGTCTGAGTTCGGTGTGCTGCTGACTGCCTGCCTTTCAGGAATGTTACCCGCATGAAGGTGTGCTGACTGACTGGTTCAGGATGTTACCTCACTGAGGTGTGCCTGACTGACTTCAGGATGTTACCACTGAGGTGTGCTGACTGACTTAAGGATGTTTACCTCACACTGAGGTGTGCTGAGAGCTAGTCAGTGAATGCTTGACCAATGAGCGTTCCCGTGCTGATTGACTTCTGGTTCAGGAATTTTACATGTTAGGTGCTGCTGGATGACTGGGTTGCAGGATATTGTTACTCATTACGTAGTTGCTGCTGCTGCCTTGGGGCCCGATGTTACTCACTTGAGGTGTGTGCTAGGCGGGTTCAGGATGTTACACTCACTGAGGGGCTGTGCGACTGCCTGGTTCAGGATGTTTACTACGCCCTGAGGTGTGCTGTGCTTCAGGATGTTTACCCGCCTCACTGATGTAGTGTGCTGCTGACTGCCTGGTTCAGGAGTGTTTAGAACACTGGAGCACTGAGACTTGTGCTGACTGACTGCCTGGTTCAGCGATGTTACCACGGCACTGAAGGTTGTGTTGACTGACTGGCTGCGTTCAGGAGGTTACTCGGATATCAATGTCTGTATGATGTTATCAGCCTGTAGTGAGATGGTGCATGCCATGCTTCTCAGGAAGATGTCTATCCAGCACACTGAAAGGTGGTGGACTGCCTCTGACCTTCAGTGATGTGTTTGATAATACCGTTTGTAAATGTAACTTATGCCTGCACCCCACCCGCGGCTGCCGACCCGTCACTGAGGTGGTGACGTGACTCCTGGTTCAGGATGTTACCCATTGAGGTGTCTGCCTGCCTTCAGGATGTTACCCACTGAGGTGTGGCTGACTGGCCTGG
>NW_019943331.1:219541-229036 GCF_002910315.2 Salvelinus sp. IW2-2015
AATCCCGAGTGGCAGCAGAGTATCCCATAAGGTAATGGGTCCCGAGTGGCACAGAGTATCCCATCAGGTAATGGGCCCGAGTGGCACAGAGTATCCCATAAGGTAATGGGATCCCGAGTGGCACAGAGTAATCCATACAGGTAAATGGTCCGAGTGGCACAGAGTATCCATCAGGTAATGGGCTCGAGTGGCACAGAGTATCCATCAGGTAATGGGATCCCGAGTGGCACACGACTGCCTTCAGGATGTTACCCACTGAGGTGTGCTGACTGACTGCCTGGTTCAGGATGTTACCCACTGAGGTGTGCTGCCTGCCTTCAGGATGTTACCCACTGAGGTGTGCTGACTGACTGCCTTCAGGATGTTACCCGCTGAGGTGTGCTGACTGACTGCCTTCAGGATGTTACCCGCTGAGGTGACTGACTGCCTTCAGGATGTTAACCACTGAGGTGACTGACTGCCTGCCTGTTACCCACTGAGGTGTGCTGCCTGACTGTTACCCACTGAGGTGTGCTGACTGCCTGCCTGTTACCCACTGAGGTGTGCTGCCTGACTGCCTGCCTTCAGGATGTTACCCACTGAGGTGTGCTGCCTGACTGCCTGCCTTCAGGATGTTACCCACTGAGGTGTGCTGACTGCCTTCAGGAAGTTACCCACTGAGGTGACTGACTGCCTGTTACCCACTGAGGTGTGCTGCCTGGTTCAGGATGTTTATACCCCAACAAGATGCCTTGTGACCTTGTCATTGCAACAATAGAATATCTATCTGAAGGCACTAACCCGTTTTCCTGTTCCAGTACTATTATGTACGAATACATATTTAATACTAATCACTTCCTTGTTATTCAAGGTAGTATGCAATTATTTGAGGAAAACAAATGACAAAAGGATCCAGTAACATAAAATATTTATTGGTATTCATCAATAAGCCGATACTGTTGCTCAAACATAGCACATTCATCATTTGTATGCATTCATTTAAAAATAAAAAATTTAATTAAAATTCTCCAGTACTTTTGTATACTTTTCAGCAAGAGGTTCTGAAAGTAGTACTCACAAGCCAAAAGTGGTCCCCGAATATTGTGTACTACATCACATATGTGCACCACGTCATTGCTCCCTCTCTCGCTCTGCATCTAGCTGTCACTCAAAATGTCAAGGGGCTGAAGCTGACCGACTAGAACTAATTGCTTGAGGGCTGGCCCATGTGGGGGAAAAAGGGCTAGAAACTAGGGATTTCATGGCTAATTGAGGTAAGACAGTAATTCTGCTCATAGAGATTATGCATGTTTATAAACTGGGTGGTTCAAGCCCTGAATGCTGATTGGCCGACAGCCGTGGTATATCAGACCGTATACCATGGATATGACAAAAACATTAATTTTTTCACTGCTCTAATTACATTGGTAACCAGTTTATAATAGCAATAAGGCACCTCTGGATTTGTGGTATATTGCCAATCCACATTGGGTTGTTGCTTACGAACAGCCCTTAGCTGTGGTGTAATATAGGACACGTGCAAACATCCCCTCGAGCCTTATTGATTAAACTACACAGACACATCCAGCCCAAAGCGGGAGGTAAAAAACAAACAAACAGTCACACCCAGGATGTCTTTAAGTGTCATTTACAACTTCAGCAATTTGACTCACTTTCTGGAGCCAATTTCTTCAAGCATACATCATACAGACATTGATATCCACAGCAATCCTGTCTTTTCACAATGTCAAGAGCGAGGTTCACTTTCAAGCAACGACTACAAATAACGTGGACCCCCCTCATCACACTAGTAACACGTTTAATTTGAAGCAATGAAATATCATTCTGAATCAGTAAAAATTAAATGAAAAACGCCATAACTGAAATCAATGAATATGCAGCGGAGAGATGAATCAAGAGATTTATTTTGAGATTTGCTTTTTTTAGCTAGCAGAAATAAAAGATTTGATTTTGAAATGAAAAACAAATATTTATAAATCGTAAGGCTAAAACACAAAACGTAAATTAAGATATGTAGGCGGTCTCATCTACAGTGTGAGAAACAAGACTATATGAAGGTAAAGGAATTACAACAGACAGGAGAAATGCTTCCTGTAACAGAGAAGACAAGAGAGCACAAGAGGTTAAAGAGCTGAAGAGAAGAGAGCACCGAGGCTCAGTCCCAAAATGGCACCCTATTCCCTATTTAGGGCACTACTTTATATCAGGGTCTATATGTCTCTGGGACACTACTTTATATCAGGGTCTATATGTCTCTGGGACACTACTTTATATCAGGGTCTATATGGATGTGGTGTGGATAGCCTTGTTTAGCGTTTGAGCTGACTGTCCGTTCAGGATCTTGTTTATTCTTTCAAGCTTTGAGGATGTGTACTGACGACCTGCGTTCGGATGTTACGCCACTGAAGGTTTGCGGACTTATGTGGTTCAGGTATTGTTATGGCCTGGTTTTCTGCCATGTGTTGCGGCTGAGGTGACTACTGCCTGGTTTCAGGATGTTTGTATCTCTTTATGTGGGTGTCGCTTTGAGAGTGTTGCCTTGTGACCTGGTTCAGTTGGAGTTCCCTTCTTGCGCGGATGAGGGTGTGTCTGTACTTGGACTGCTTTCTATGTGTATGGTACCCGCGTGAGTGGTGTGCTTGACTGTGACTTGACGGCGTGGTCAGGATGTTGTAACATTGTGCGCTGAGGTTTGGTGGCTCGACTGACTGCCCTTCAGGATGTTCCTTTTTTTTTTTGCTTGCGGTGCGTGAGGTGTGTGGCTGACTGCCTTTGTCTCAGTTGATTTACCGGTGGTCGCCGATGTGTGCGTGGCGTGGTTCCGTGGAATCTGTCGCTTTTAGTATTGGGTTGAGCTCGGCTGTGGGGGCGCTTGAGGTGGCGCTTGACATGGACTGGTTAGTGTGTATTGTTCCTGGTTTTGCTGGTTTTGGTCCCTGAGGTTGTGTCTGATCTTGACTTCAGGATGTTTACCGGTTTTGTGTTGTTTGCGTGTGAGGGTTCCGTTGGTGGGGTCACGTGCAGGTGTAGTCGGGCGTGACTGGCCTTTCAAGGTTTGGTTGGGAATGTTAGCCTTGTTGTCATCTTGAGGTGTGGCGTGACTTTGGACTTCATGGATTGGTATCTCTTTGTGTTTCGCGGGTGCGTCAGAGGTGTGTTTGACCTGGCCGGTCTGGTTCTATGTGATTTGGACCGGGGTTCTGTTGGTAGGTCCACTGAGGTGTGCCTGTACTTGACTTTTCAGTTGTAATTGTTACCGTTTGTTCTTCTGTTGTGTAGTTTGGTTTTTGGGTGGTTGTTTTTTTTTGTGGTTTGTGTTTGGTGTTTGGGTTTACACTGGATGTTGTTGTCTGACTGCCTGGTTCAGATGTTACCTGTGATGTCCGTTGTGGTGTTTGGTTTTGGGGTTTTTTTATCGTGAGGTGGCTGATGCGTGACGTGCTAGGATGTATCCTGTTGGGGGTTGGTTTGTGGTTTTTCTTTTTCGTGAGGTGTGCTGGACTCGGAGCTGCGCTTGGTGTCAGTGATTGTGGGTAGACCTGTGGGAGTTGTGGTGCTGGGGTGGCGACTTGAGGTGGTGTGCTACTGGTGAGCGGGCCGTGTGTTTTCAGGGCGATGGAGGGACGGGCGTGGTGGGGGGGTCTGTCGAGCTGTGGTTGTTGCGACTGTATGCGGTCGCGCCTGTGGAGGGTTCAGGGTATGTGTTTAAACTTTTGTGGGGGGATTGTCACTGAGGGGTTGTTTCGCCTGCTACGAGTGTGTTGCGCCCTGAGTGTTGTGGCTGCGCTGTCTCTTAGTGATGTTTGATTTCTTTGGGGGCGGATCTGTGTGTTCGTTGAGCTTGACGCTGCCTGGGGTTAGGTATGTTGGTATGCTGGTTTTTTTCTATGTATGTGTTGGCTGGCCTGGGCTTCTAGGATGTTTACCGTGCAGCTTTAGGGTGTTGTTCTGACTGTCCTGGTATTTCAGTGTATGTTCATCCCGTTGGGGTTTTCTGTTTTGTTGGTGTGTGTGTGGTGTGGGTGTTGGTTCAGCGGGAGGTGTCGCTGACTGACTGCTGGGGGTTGGGGTTCAGTGTGTAAATGGTTACCTTGTGTTTGTTTTCCATCTGAGGTTTGGTGCTTGTCCTGCGGTCAGGTTAATTTTTATCTGCACCTGAGCTGTTGGTTTGCTGGACGTGATCTGCCGTGGTGGTTCAGGATGTGGGATCCGTGGGTTTGAGGTTGGGGTTGGCACTTGTGGAAGTGTGCGCTCTGCCTTCAGGATGTACCCATCACCTGAGGTGTGCTGACTGAACTGCGCTTCAGGATTGTACCGCTGAAGGTGGTGCTGACCTGACTGCCTTCAGGAGTGTTGTAACCTCTGACGTTTTTTTGGTTTTGGTCTTTTTGGTTGTTTAGGCTTTGTGGTGGCTGGGGGGTTGGTGTGTTTTGATGGGGGGGGTGGTTTGTTGTTGTTATTTTTGGCTTTTTTCGTTTTTGTGGTTGTTGTGGTTGGGTCGGGCGGGTGGTGTGTTGTTTGGTTGGTCTGGTTTGTGTTATTGTCGGATTGCGTTGTAGTGTGTGTGGTGCGTTGGGTTGTTGGGTGTGTGTTGTTTTGTTGGGTTGGGGTTGTTGCTGGGTTGCGTTTAGTGTTTTGGAGGTTGTAGTGATTGTGCTGAGCTTGTCCTTCATGGGTCGTTCACTGCAGGTGAAGGCTGCTATCTGACTGCCTGCGCTGTTACCCTGTTTTGTTTTTTTGTTTGTGTGGGTTTCACTCTGTTGTAGCGTGTTGTCTTTGCTGCTGAGTTATTCGGTGTGTGGGTGTTCGGTGTTGGGTGGTTGGTGTTTCTTGGTGGGTGTTTCTGCTTGCACTTGAGGTGTGGGCGGTGTGAGTCTTGCCTGTGCCTGGTTGTATTGGTGTGGGGGTGGGCTGAGTGTGGCGGGCTTTGGTTGGTTGGGGGTTGGTCACTGAGTGTGGCTGCGCTGGAGTGCCTTGCCTGTCAGGCTAGTTATCCGTCGTCACGAGTGGTGCTGTGTCGTGACTGCGTTCGCCTACAGGGGATGTTACTCGGTGTGTTGCGGGAGTGGTGTTAGGGTGGGTTTGTGTGTGTGTGCACTGAGGAGGGTGGCCTTGAGCGGCTCGTCGTTATGGAAGTTTTTGACCTGGAGTCACTTGAGGTGACTGACTGCCTGTTACCGGACTCTGTTGGGGTTGGAGGTGGCCTGTCTCACTGAGCATGGGTGTTGCTGCGCGTTGTTTGTTCGGGATGTTGTTAGTGGTGGACTCTGGGTTTACCTAGAGCGAGGGATGCGCTGGTTGAACTCTTGTCATTGCAACAATAGAATATCTACTGAAGGCACTAACGGCGCGTTGTTTGGGGGTGTGGTTTGGTGCGGGCGGTTGTTTGGTCTCGAGGGTACGTGGATTGATGTGGTCTGCGAATAACATATGTGTTATATTACTGAGGTCACTTGCCTGTGTTGAGTTTCATAGGGGGTAATGTGAGGTAGCGGCATTATTTGAGCGGTAGATAGGTATTCTAAATGACAGAGGGAGTCGATCCAGTATCATATAAGGATTATCATTTATTGGTATTGTTGGGGTTCATGCAATTGAAGTTCCGAGTAACTGGTATGCTGCCATGTTAATAGCACTATTTCTATGTCATTTTGTTAATTGTCATTCTTATGGTGGGTGTGTGTTTTTCTTAAAAAATTAAGGAAGTTTAATGTAAAAGAGTTCGTCCAGTGATCTGTTTTTGAGAGCTTTTCAGGCATAGTGGAGGGTTCTTGTTAGAAATGTGGAGGGACGTGGGGGTGGGTCACAAGCCAAAGGTGGTGTTCCGGCACTGGAGGAGTAATTGTGTACTTACTATGGTGGTCAGCATATGTGGCAGGGGTCCTACTGCCATGCAGTTTGCGTTTGGTGGTTTGGGGGGATGCTGCCCCGTTTCTCATTCAGCTCTTGCTATGCTAGCTGGGTCGGACTCTTGATGTTTTTTGTTTTGTCAATAATGAGTTAAGGGCTGAAGCTGACCTTTGATTTTGTAGATACTAATTGTGGGCTGGGCTAGGGCTGGTGCCTCAAGTGTGTGTTTGGTTGAAGAATATGATGGGCTAGAATTCGGTTAGTGTGATTTTTCATGGCTAATCTGTAGGGTTGTAGATGTTGCGTATTATATGTCGTGTGGGTCTCTCATGTGAGGAGGATGGTTGTTTGCTCACTTTTTATAATTGGTGTTGGTTTTTCATTGTCGCTCTGATTTGTCTGTATTTGGCCGACTGTCTTTGGTATGTGGTTTTTCATTGGATCTGTTGTATATTGTTCTATGGGAGTTATAGTGGCTTGGGGACATGAGATAACGATTTTGTTTCACTGAGCTGCTAGATTTACAATGTGGTGTAAAGCTATGTTTCAAGTGTTTATATATAGTTAATGAAGGTGGCATCCTCTTGGTGTTGTGGTGATTATCGTGTTTTGCGAATCTATCAATTGTGGTTTGTTGCGTATCGGAACAGTGCTCTCTCCTTAGTTGCGGTGGGTTGTAAAGTTGTATGTGTATCATTCGTTGGCAATATCAGTCTCTGCCCTCTGTTGTCTTCGTAGGTGCGCTTATTTGATTACTTACATTTTTTGCATGATAAGTCATTGTTCGTTTGTGGTTCTCAGCCCTAAAGTGCTGGGTATGTAAACAAACAAACAGTGCGAGCTATGCCCGATGGTCTTTTATGTGGTGGTAGTTGGTACAAACTTGTCAGGAGATTTTGACTATTCATACTTTCGGAGCATATTTTTCTTTTTCAAGCAACTATCTATAGGGCAGAGCCTTGGAGATGTATCCTCACTGGCAATTCTCTGTTCTCTTTGTACACATATGTTATATGGTAGCTTGAGAGCTTTTGCATAGTGTGTGTTAGCTGGGTGTCTAGAGCACGTATTCTACAAGTAATTAACGTGGTATCGCGGGGGGCGTGCGTCTCATCAGCGAGCTTATGTGTAACGACGGGGTTGTTTGGAAGCATATTTGAATATTGTTCACTTCTCGAAGTTCTGAGTAATTAAAGTTATGATAGGTTAATACGCTCATTAAAATGGAGAGAGTCGAAGTGAAGAGTTGCAGGCGGGTGATGGGAGATTGGAGAATTCATGAGAATGTTCATAGTAGAGATTTGTGCGTTGTTTTTTGAGCTAGTCGAGATAGGAGATTTGTATTTTTGTAGAGATTGATCCAAATGGGACGAAATCAGTGTGATATAATCTGTTTGGAAGGGCTAAAACCAAACTGTGAGATTATGTGAGGATGAGGTTTGTGTGAGGGCGGTCTTTCTATCTGACTCGCATTGTTGTGAGACTATAGTATGATTTTATTGATTGGAGGGTAGAGTAGGTAGATTACATGAGTCAGCTATGGTGAGTAAGAATGCTTCCTGTAACAGAGAAGACAAGAGAGCACAAGAAGGTTTAAAGGCTGAAGGGATGTGTTAAGAGGGGAGCTACTCTGGAGGCTTAGCTGCCCTTAGGAGATTGGGAGCCTGTTTTTGCTGATTTGCCGGCTAATTTGGGCAGTACTTTTATTAGCAGGGTCCGTATTTGATTGGTGCTGTTCTGGGGACATGGCGTATACTTTTTGATCAGGTCTATGTTATTGGCACGTCGGTGTGGATTCTCTCATTGGTTTGGGTGTCTGAGCTCGTATGTATGTTCTGGGTCTGAGGTATGTTTCCTCTGGGTGGGACAGTTGCTATTCTTGTTTGATCAGGGCTTATATTGGCTCTGTCGGACATGGCTTGGAGGCTGGTTTGTTTTCAGGCGGTGCTACTGATTTTCTCTTCTGAGCAAGGTATTTTTTATGGTTTGTCTCTGTAACTCTTTGTTATAGTTCTAGGTGTGTTATAAATTGGTCCTCTTGGAAGCCAACGACTTATTTTAATATTCAGGGGTGCTGTATAGTGTCTTCTGGGACACTTATCTTGAGTATTTCAGTTGGTTCTATTATTTTGCTCTCTGTGACAGGGCGTAAATCTTTGTATTTATGTTGGTCTACTACTGTCTCCTGGCAGCTCTATTTTTATTGAGTTCAGAGTGGGTTTCATTACGATTGTTCTCTTGTGGACGATGTTCTGATCTTGTATGATCGAGTGGTGCTAGCATTGTTCGCCTGCGGATACACCTATGTGTGTGCTTAGATAGGGTCTATATGGCTCGTGGTGACAGCTACGTGGTGGTTATTCAGGGTCGTATCATGTCTGTCTGGAGCAATGTGTGGCCTCATGTTTTTGAATATCTAGGTTGGGGTTGTCTACATCTTGCTCTCTGGGACATGCTGGATTTTGAGGATCCGGGTGCTAGCTAATTGTTGCCTCGGGGATCGATTCCTACTTTATGATCCAGGCGTCTATGTAGTTTGGTCTCTGGTGGGGGTAGGCCTTTTATACGTTCAAGGAGTCCTACTAGTGTGCACTCTTGCGCGCTTTGTGAGTGGGAGCCTACTTGCGGCTTGGTGTGATCTAGTGGGTTCTATTATGGTCTGCTCGGAACATCTACTTTATATCAGGGTCTATATGTCTCTGGGACACTACTTTATATCAGGGTCTATATGTCTCTGGAACACTACTTTATATCAGGGTCTATATGTCTCTGGAACACTACTTTATATCAGGGTCTATATGTCTCTGGAACACTACTTTATATCAGGGTCTATATGTCTCTGGAACACTACTTTATATCAGGGTCTATATGTCTCTGGAACACTACTTTATATCAGGTGTCTATATGTCTCTGGGACACTACTTTATATCAGGGTCTATATGCTCTGGACACTACTTTATATCAGGGTCTATATGTCTCTGGGAACCTACTTTATATCAGGGTCTATATGTCTCTGGACACTACTTTATATCAGGGTCTATATGTCTCTGGGACACTACTTTATATCAGGGTCTACATGTCTCTGGGACACTACTTTATATCAGGGTCTATATGTCTCTGGAACACTACTTTATATCAGGGTCTATATGTCTCTGGAACACTACTTTATATCAGGGTCTATATGTCTCTGGAACACTACTTTATATCAGGGTCTATATGTCTCTGGGACACTACTTTATATCAGGGTCTATATGTCTCTGGGACACTACTTTATATCAGGGTCTATATGTCTTGGAACACTATTTATATCAGGGTCATATGTCTGGGACACTACTTTATATCAGGGTCTATATGTCTCTGGAACACTACTTTATATCAGGGTCTATATGTCTCTGGGACACTACTTTATATCAGGGTCTATATTGTCTCTGGGACACTACTTTATATCAGGGTCTATATGTCTCTGGGACACTACTTTATATCAGGGTCTATATGTCTCTGGGACACTACTTTATATCAGGGTCTATATGTCTCTGGGACACTACTTTATATCAGGGTCTATATGTCTCTGGGACACTACTTTATATCAGGGTCTATATGTCTCTGGGACACTACTTATAATCAGGGTCTATATGTCTCTGGGAC
>NW_019943331.1:229061-243087 GCF_002910315.2 Salvelinus sp. IW2-2015
TATGTCTCTGAACACTACTTTATATCAGGGTCTATATGCTCTCTGGGACACTACTTTATATCAGGGTCTATATGTCTCTGGGACACTACTTTATATCAGGGTCTATATGTCTCTGGACACTACTTTATATCAGGGTCTATATGTCTCTGGGACACTACTTTATATCAGGGTCTATATGTCTCTGGAACACTACTTTATATCAGGGTCTATATGTCTCTGGACACTACTTTATATCAGGGTCTACATGTCTTGGGACACTACTTTAGATCAGGGTCTACATGTCTCTGGAACACTACTTTAGATCAGGGTCTATATGGCTCTGGGACACTACTTTATTCAGGGTCTACATGTCTCTGGGACACTACTTTATCAGGGTCTACATGTTCTGGGACACTACTTTAGATCAGGGTCTACATGTCTCTGGACACTACTTTAGATCAGGGTCTATATGTTTCTGGGACACTACTTTATATCAGGGTCTATATGTCTCTGGGACACTACTTTAGATCAGGGTCTATATGTCTCTGGGACACTACTTTATATCAGGGTCTATATGTCTCTGGGACACTACTTTATATCGGACACTACTTTATATCAGGGTCTATATGTCTCTGGAACACTACTTTATATCAGGGTCTATATGTCTCTGGAACACTACTTTATATCAGGGTCTACATGTCTCTGAACACTATTATATCAGGGTCTATATGTCTCTGGAACACTACTTTTATCAGGGTCTATATGTCTCTGGGACACTACTTTATATCAGGGTCTATATGCTCTGGACACTACTTTATATCAGGGTCTATATGTCTCTGGGACACTACTTTATATCAGGGTCTATATGTCTCTGGGACACTACTTTATATCAGGGTCTATATGTCTCTGGGACACTACTTTATATCAGGGTCTAATGTCTCTGGAACACTACTTTATATCAGGGTCTATATGTCTCTGGAACTACTTTATATCAGGGTCTATATGTCTCTGGGAACACTACTTTTATCAGGGTCTATATGTCTCTGGAACACTACTATTTATATCAGGGTCTATATGTCTCTGGGACACTACTTTATATCAGGGTCTATATGTCTCTGGGACACTACTTTATATCAGGGTCTATATGTCTTGGAACATCTACTTTTATTCAGGGTCTATATGCTCTGGGACACTACTTTATATCAGGGTCTATATGTCTCTGGACACTACTTTTATATCAGGGCTATATGTCTCTGGGACATATTGTTATCAGGCTACTTTGAATACTTTATATCAGGGTCTATATGTCTCTGGGACACTACTTTTACTATCAGGTCTATATGTTCTGGGACAGACTACTACTTTATATCAGGGTCTATATGTCTCTGGGACACTACTTTATATCAGGGTCTATATGTCTCTGGGACACTACTTTATATCAGGGTCTATATGTCCTAATCTCGGGATTGACAAAATAATCACTATATTGCGACACTACTTTATATCAGGGTCTATATGTCTCTGGGACACTACTTTATATCAGGGTCTACGTATGTCTCTCTCCTTCTGGGGACAAATATGCTAAACTTTTTTATTCAGGGTTCTATACTACTTTATATCAGGGTCTATATGTCTCTGGGACACTACTTTATATCAGGGTCTATATGTCTCTGGGACACTACTTTATATCAGGGTCTATATGGGTCTGGTTTAAAACTCTTCAGTGCCTATGGGGCTCTGGTCTAAAGTAGTGTACTATATAGGGAATAGGGCTCTGGTCTATAGTAGTACACTATATAGGGAATAGGGCTCTGGTCTAAAGTAGTACATTATATAGGGAATAGGGCTCTGGTCTATAGTAGTACACTATATAGGGAATAAGGTGCCATTTGGGATGCAGGCCTTTGATTTGGGAGGGAATGGTGGGTTGGCCGACAGGTCTAGGATCAGCTTCTCCCTTCCCCCGATCCTAACCGTAGACATTAGTGGGGGGGAATGGTGGGTTGGCCGACAGGTCTAGGATCAGCTTCTCCCTCCCCCCGATCCTAACCGTAGACATTAGTGGGGGGGAATGGTGGGTAGGCCGACAGGTCTAGGATCAGCTTCTCCCTCCCCCCAATCCTAACCGTAGACGTTAGTGGGGGGGAATGGTGNTCAGCTTCTCCCTCCCCCCAATCCTAACCGTAGACGTTAGTGGGGGGGAATGGTGGGTTGGCCGACAGGTCTAGGATCAGCTTCTCCCTCCCCCCGATCCTAACCGTAGACGTTAGTGGGGGGGAAATGCTAAACTGACCCAAGATCAGCGTCTATGGACAGCTTCACCCAACTGTGTGGAACTCCATCATGGTGTTAAGACTTTTTAAGACTACGAAAGTATCGGTCACAAAAACAGCCAGATGGAAACCATAACGAGTCATTTCTGGAGACATGGACCAGTCTTTTGTACTAAGCTCCCGATTAAAAAGGACAAGACCCGAGCGACGTCGGCCGTGCACAGTAGACCACCTGCTGGGTGGGACTGGTGTTGTCCTGTCCTTATMGCTGCCGCATGCCTCCAACAATAACAGTTACTCAGTTGACATTCTGTGACGTACGATACAACATCTGTAGTGGGTCGTACAGCGTCTACTGCAGAAGTCAAGAGCAAAACTTACTTTTTTTTGCGTTTCGCAGAGCTGCTGTGAAGGAAGTAAGTTTGTGTTAATACAGGACCCCCCCCCCCTACCGTCAACCAATCATGTCAACGCGGAGCTATACAGAGCTCTCTGCATTGTTACAACATTTGAGAGGCGCATGGCGATGCGTTACAGAGTTTGATTTAGACTGCATGCCTCCGGAAGCGCCGTAATTGCGTCATACGAAGCCTCCGGACCACATTTCCAAATCAAGCTCAGTCACACCTAGTGGAGCAACATTACCAAAGCATTTACAAAATTCCAGAAATGTTCCAGAAATCCTGGTTGGACGATTTCAGATTTCCTGCTTATTACCTCTTGATCCGGGAATCTTCCAACTGGTATCTCTGGAAAAACTTGGAATTTTGGAAAAGTTACCGGAATTTTGCAACCTTAAATCACAGATCTGGGATCAGATTCCCCTACCTCCAAATGTAATCATTAAGGGGGGTGAATAAGATCTGACTCTGGGCAAGCAGTTAGGGCCAAACAGATCTGAGTTCAAATACTATTCAACATTTTTATTTATTTACTTTTTGTAATTGCTTGAGTCTGCCTGGAGTGCCAAATGAGCAGGGGTTTTCAGTATTCTATTGGTTCCATTGTGCCAGGCATACTTAAAATCGATCCCAGATAAACTACTTGAAATTATTCCTGAATAGTCTTTGAATCCAGGCAGGTCTGACAGGGGCCAATGTCTACTTCCTCCCACTGGCACCTCAGGCTCCAGGATAAAGTTTCTAGGAAGACATTTAGGATCAGATTCCCCTGCCCCCAATCCTAATCTTAAAACCATATCAGCATCTAGGGGAAACTTCACCCTACACTGGCAGCTCAGACATACTGTTGTTTCTTGTGAGCCTGTGAGGCCAGGTCTTTAGCTTTCTCTTTAGCTGCCAGAGCCGTCTCCCTGGCCCTCTCTGTAGCATGCTCAGCCAGGGTCCTGGAGGGGCCTCAACCTGGAGGAGAGAGGAACGTGGTTAGAGGAGAGGGAGAGAGGAAACGTGGTTAGAGGTTAGAGGAGAGAGGAAACGTGGTTAGAGGTTAGAGGAGAGAGGAAACGTGGTTAGAGGTTAGAGGAGAGAGGAAACGTGGTTAGAGGTTAGAGGAGAGAGGAAACGTGTTAGAGGTTAGAGGAGAGAGGAAACGTGGTTAGAGGGAGAAGGAACGTGGTTTAGAGGAGAGAAGGAAACGTGTTAGGGAGAAGGCGTGGTAGAGGAGAGAGGAAAGCGGTTAGAGGTAGGAGAGAAACGTGGTAGAGGTTAGAGAGAGAGGAAACGTGTTAGAGGTTAGAGGAGGAGAGGAAACGTGGTTAGAGGTTAGAGGAGAGAGGAAACGTGGTTAGAGTTAGAGAGAGAGGAAACGTGGTTAGAGGAGGAGGAACGTGGTTAGAGGTAAGAGGAGAGGGAAACGTGGTTAGAGGTTAGAGGAGAGAGGAAAGTGGTTAGAGGTTAGAGGAGAGAGAACGTGGTTAGAGGTTGAGGAGAGAGGAAACGTGGTTAGAGGTTAGAGGGAGAGGAAACGTGGTTAGAGGTTAGAGGAGAGGAAACGTGGTTAGGTTAGAGGAGAGAGGAAACGTGGTGAGGTTAGAGGGAGAGGAAAGTGGTTAGAGTTAGAGGAAACGTGGTTAGAGGAGAGAGGAAACGTGGTGGTTAGGTTAGAGGAGAGAGGAAACTGTGGTTAGGTTAGAGGAGAGAGGAAACGTGGTGGTTGGTTAGAGAGAGGAACGTGGTTAGAGTTAGAGAGAGAGGAAACGTGGTTAGAGGTTAGAGGAGAGAGGAAACGTGGTTAGAGGTTAGAGGATTCGCAATTCAACAGCTCAGACACAAGAGGTATGTGGCAGGGTCTACAGTCTATCACGGATTACAAAAAGAAAACCAGCCCCGTCGCGGACCAGGATGTCTTGCTCCCAGACAGGCTAAATAACTTTTTTGCCCGCTTTGAGGACAATACAGTGCCACTGACACGGCCCCTACCAAAACCTGCGGGCCTCTCCTTCACTGCAGCCGAGGTGAGTAAAAACATTTAAACGTGTTAACCCTCGCAAGGCTGCAGGCCCAGACGGAATTCCCAGCCGCGTCCTCAGAGCATGCGCAGACCAGCTGGCTGGTGTGTTACGGAATATTAATCAATCCTTATCCCAGTCTGCTGTTCCCACATGCTTCAAGAGGGCCACCATTGTTCCTGTCCCAAGAAAGCCAAGGTAACTGAGCTAACGACTACGACTACGCCACTTAATATAATGTTTACATACCAACATTACCCATTCTATATGTATATGTATATACTGTACTCTATATCATCTACTGCATCTTGCCATCTTTATGTAATACATGTACCACTAGCCACTTTAAATATGCCACTTTATGTTTACATACACTACAGTACTCATCTCATATGTAATACCGTACTCTATACCATTACTGCATCTTGCCATGCGTTCTGTACCATCACTCATTCATATATCTTTATGTACATATTCTTATCCTTTACACTTGTGTGTATAAGGTAGTAGTTGTGGAATTGTTAGTTAGATTACTTGTTGTTATTACTGATTGTCGGAACTAGAAGCACAAGCATTTCGCGTACAATCGCATTAACATCTGCTAACCTGTGTATGTGACTAATAAATTTGATTTGATTTGATTTGATGAGAGAGGAAACGTGTTAGAGGTTAGAGGAAACGTGGTGGTTAGAGAGAGAGGAAACGTGGTTAGAGGAGAGAGGAACGTGGTTAGAGAGAGAGGAAACGTGGTTGAGTTGAGGAGAGGAAACGTGGTGGTTAGAGGAGAGCGAGGAACATGGTGGTTAGAGGAGAGCGAGGAACATGGTGCGTTAGAACATGGTTGGGGTAAGGAGTCTAAATCACTAAATTCAAAACCCGACCTGCAAGCCAGTTCCACTGCTTTGTTCATTGTTCCCCTGTAATCAGGGCCTGGTTTAGACGGGACACATAGTCCCAATTGTTCCCTGTTAATCAGGGCCTGGTTTAGACCTGGGACACCAGTCATTGATCCCTGTAATCAGGCCTGGTTTAGACCTGGGACACCAGTCATTGTTCCTGTAATCAGGGCCTGGTTTAGACCTGGGACACCAGTCATTGTTCCCTGTAATCAGGGCCTGGTTTAGACCTGGGACACCAGTCATTGTCCCCTGTATCAGGGCCTGGTTTTGACCTGGGACACCAGTCATTGTTCCCCTGTAATCAGGCCTGTTTTAGACCTGGACACCAGTCATTGTTCCCCTGTAATCAGGGCCTGGTTAGACCAGAAAAGCAGCAGTAGTCTGAACCTCATAGGGTAAGAATTAAATGTAGTCGTTGGTTGAATATTATTGTAATTGATGAGAAGATTAGACTCCAGCATGTCTTGTTGCTATGAAAGATTCAAGCAAAGAGCCAGTTCCTTTTATAGCACATGAACTGTAAAAGGAAGAGAGTATAGACGGTCCCTCCTGTGTACAGTCGTGGCCAAAAGTTTGAGAATGACACAAATATTAATTTTCACAAAGTCTGCTGCCTCAGTTGTATGATGAATTTGCATATAGTCCAGAATGTTATGAAGAGTGATCAGATGACTTGCAATTAATTGCAAAGTCCCTCTTTGCCATGCAAATGAACTGAATCCCCCAAAAACATTTCCACTGCATTTCAGGCCTGACACAAAAGGACCAGCTGACAAAATGTCATTGTCTCTCTCGTTAACACAGGTGTGAGTGTTGACGAGGACAAGGCTGGAGATCTAACTCAATCAGCATGACAGAGTGAATAAAAGCCTGAAGCTTCAAAGGAGGGTGGTGCTTGGAATCATAGTTCTTCCTCTGTCATCCATGGTTACCTGCAAGGAACACGTGCCGTCATCATTGCTTTGCAAAAAAAGGGCTTCACAGGCAAGGATATTGCTGCCAGTAAGACCCAAATCAACCATTTATCGGATCATCAAGAACTTCAAGGAGAGCGGTTCAATTGTTGTGAAGAAGGCTTCAGGGCGCCCAAGAAAGTCCAGCAAGCGCCAGGACCGTCTCCTAAAGTTGATTCAACTGTGGGATCGGGGGGCACCACCAGTACAGAGCTTGCTCAGGAATGGCAGCAGGCAGGTGTGAGTGCATCTGCACGCACAGTGAGGCGAAGACTTTTGGAGGATGGCCTGGTGTCAAGAAGGGCAGCAAAGAAGCCACTTCTCTCCAGAAAAAACATCAGGGACAGACTGATATTCTGCAAAAGGTACAGGATTGGACAGCTGAGGACTGGGGTAAAGTCATTTTCTCTGATGAATCCCCTTTCTGATTGTTTGGGCATCCGGAAAAAGCGCTACCATCAGTCCTGTGTCATGCCAAAAGTAAAGCATCCTGAGACCATTCATGTGTGGGGTTGCTTCTCAGCCAAGGGAGTGGGCTCACTCACAATTTTGCCTAAGAACACAGCCTTGAATAAAGAATGGTACCAACACATCCTCCGAGAGCAATTTCTCCCAACCATCCAGGAACAGTTTGGTGACGAAACATGCCTTTTCCAGGATGATGGAGCACCTTGCCATAAGCAAAAGTGATAACTAAGTGGCTCGGGCAAAACATAGATATGTTGGGTCCATGGCCAGAAACTCCCCAGACCTAATCCCATTGAGAACTTGTGGTCAATCCTCAAGAGGCGGTGCACAAACAAAACCCACAAATTCTGACAAACTCCAAGCATTGATTATGCAAGAATGGGCTGCCATCAGTCAGGATGTGGCCCAGAAGTTAATTGACAGCATGCCAGGCGGATTGCAGAGGTCTTGAAAAAGAAGGGTCAACACTGCAAATATTGATCTTTGTATCAACTTAATATAATTATCAATAAAAGCCTTTGACACTTTATAAAATGCTTGTAATTATACTTCAGTATTCCATAGTAACATCTGACAAAAATATCTAAAGACACTGAAGCAGCAAACTGTGGAAATAATATTTGTCATTCTCAAAACTTTTGCACGTGAACGTTCTACGAACACCGCCGTTTCTACCGCAACACCGCGCCGTTTCTACCGCAACCGCGCCGTTTCTACCGCAACACCGCGCCGTTTCTACCGCAACGTTTCTACCGCCGTTTCTACGCCCGTTCTACCGCACACCGTGCCGTTTCTACGCAACACCGCGCCGTTCCTACGCAACACCGCGCCGTTCCTACCGCAACACCGCGCCGTTCCTACCGCAACACCGTGCCGTTCCTACCGCAACGTGCGTTCTACCGCAACACCGTGCGTTTCACCGCAACGTTTCTTACCGCGCCGTTTCTACCGCAACACCGTGCCGTTTCTACCGCAACACCGCGCCGTTTCTACCGCAACACCGTGCCGTTTCTACCGCAACACTCGTTCCGCACACCGTCGTTTCTACCGCAACACCGTGCCGTTTCGTTTACCGCAACACCGTGCGTTCTACGCAACACCTGCGCCGTTCTACGCAACACGTCGCCGTTTCTACCGCAACACCGTTCCGTTCTACCGCAACACCGTGCCGTTTCTACGCCAACACCGTGCCGTTTCTACCGCACACCGTGCGTTTAACCGCACACCGTGCCGTTTCTACCGCAACACCGTGCCGTTTTCTACTGCAACACCGTGCCGTTTCTAACGCAACACCGTGCCGTTTTCTACCCGCCGTTTCTACGCGCAACACCGTGCCGTTTCTACTGCAACACCGTGCCGTTCCTACCGCTCCCCCGCAACGTTTCTACCGCAACACCGCGCCGTTTCTACTGCTCCACTGCACATAGTACAACTAATAATAAGGAACTGAATTGATAGCCCCACCTTATTTTACAGCGTAATAAAACAACTGGCCTCCACCTTACCTTGCATTTTGGCCAGGACGTATTCAAACCCTTTCATGGTCTTTGTAACACTGGTCTTGAACCGGGCAAGGCCGAACTCCTGTAAAGTGAGGCCAGACATTAATGATGGTTAGCGTATGACAGACAGGGAATGCTGGTCTTGTTGTGTGGTATGACTTAATTTTTATTTGTTTAATTGTATCTGGTCAAACACCATATTTTCCAAAACTTTACAATGGGTTGGTAACAGGTCAGCTATTTGAGCCAGTAAAGTTTTTTTTTTACTATTCTTAGGTAGCGGAATGACTTTTGCTTCCCTTCAGGCCTGAGGGCAGATACTTTCTAGTAGGCTTAAAATGTAAGATATGGCAAATAGGAGCGGCAATATCGTCCGCTATTATCCTCAGTAATTTTCCATCCAGATTGTCAGACCCCGGTGGCTTGTCATTGTTGATAGACAACAATAATTTATTCACCTCTTCCACACTGACTTTACGGGAACTCAAAATTACAATGCTTGTCTTTCATAATTTGGTCAGATATACTTGATGTGTAGTGCCAGCGTTTGTCGCTGGCATGTCATGCCTAAATTTGCTAATCTTGCCAATGAAAACAATCATTAAAAGTAGATAGCACATTCATTACAAAACCGACTGATATTGCCGAGTTTTCCCCCCAACATTTAAGAACCTCCAAAGCTTTTTACTATCATTCTTTATGTCATTTATTTGTTTCATAGTATAGTATATTTTTTATTTAGTTTAGTCACATGATTTCTCAATTTGCAAGACGTMTGCTAATCGGTTGTGCAGCCAGACTTATTTGCCATTCCTTTTGCCTCGTCCCTCTCAACCATACAATTGTTTAATTCCTCATCAATCCACTGGGATTTAAGTTTACAGTTATTTTCTTAATGGGGGCATGCTTATTGGTAACTGAAATAAGTAATTTCATAAATGTGTCAAGTGCAACGTCGGTTTGCTCCTCATTACACACCACGGACCAACAAATATTCTTTACATCAATAACATAGGAATCACTACAAAACTTATTGTCTGACCTCTTATACACTATATTAGGCCCAGCCTTTGGAACTGTGGTTTTACTAGATATAGCTACTGTATTGTGATCATTACATCTGATGAATCTGGATACTGCTTTCAAGCACAATTTCTGCAGCATTAGTAAAGATGTGATCAATACATGTTGATGATTTAACTCCTGTGCTGTTTGTAAATACCCTGGTAGGTTGACTGATAACCTCAACCAGGTTGCAGGCACTGGTTACAGTTTGAAGCTTTTTCTTGAGTGGGCAGCTCGATGAAAGCCAGTCAATATTTAAAATCACCCAGAAAATATACTTCTCTGTTGATATCACATACATTATCAAGCATTTCACACATGTTATCCAGATACTGACTGTTAGCACTTGGTGGTCTATAGCAGCTTCCCACCAGAATGGGCTTTAGGTGAGGCAGATGAACTTGTAGCCATATTACTTCAACAGTATTTAACATGAGATCCTCTCTAAGCTTTACAGGAATGTGGCTCTGAATATAAACAGCAACACCTCCACTGGCATTTCAGTAGATGTTATAACCTTGTATTGCTACCACTGTARCATCAAAGGTATTATCTAAGTGAGTTTCAGAGATAGTCAGAATATGAATGTCATCTGTTACTAGCAAATTATTAATTTCATGAACCTTGTTTCTTAAGCTGCCGGCTATTTTTAACACTTTTCTGGGATGCTTGCTTGTTTTTTATTGCTTTACTGGGAAGCAGAAGTAGATATTTTCATATTATTTATGTTTGTGTAGTGATGTTAGTGTGGTATGACTGGCCGTGATGTTAGTATAGACATGTCTAAACTGATTCCCGTTGTCACTAACTTTCACAAGGCTCAGTAAACCCGACTGGGCAGTTTAATAGCCAACACACCAGCTGAGGGTTTATCAAAGTCAGATAACAGACAGTAAATCAACTTCTACACAGGCTGAAACAGGCAAACTGCCAGCTTGTGGTTCCTTTACGACAGTCTTTCTGTAACTCATACATGGCTCCATATCTACATCCTATAGATGGCTCCATATCTATGTACTATACATGGAGGTAGAAAGATTGTCAAGTCAGGGACTTTCTAGGGACCCCACCCTTCTCAGCACCACTTAGTTCCACTGCCCTTTAACCTTAACCCCACCGACCTGTATAAACACACACCTGTATAGCTCTGGAGAGCCCGTAGAGGTTAACCCACCGACCTGTATAAACACACACCTGTATAGCTCTGGAGAGCCCGTAGAGGTTAACCCCACCAACCTGTATAAACACCACACTGTATAGCTCTGGAAAGCCCGTAGAGTTAACCCACCACCTGTAAAACACACACCTGTATAGGTCTGGAGAGCCCGTAGAGGTTAAACCCCACCGACCTGTTAATAACACACACCTGTATAGCTCTGGAGAGCCCGTAGAGGTTAACCCCACCGACCTGTATAAACACACACCTGTATAGGTCTGGAGAGCCCGTAGAGGTTAACCCACACCTGTATAAACACACACCTGTATAGCTCTGGAGACCCGTAGAGGTTAACCCACCGACCTGTATAAACACACACCTGTATAGCTCTGAGAGCCCGTAGAGTTTACCCCACGACCTGTATAAACACACACCTTATAGGTCTGGAAGGCCCGTAGAGGTTAACCCACCGACCTGTATAAACACACACCTGTATAGGTCTGGAGACCGTAGGAGTTGGACGAGATCAGGCCTCTGTTAATCTCCGTCCAGCTGGTGTTGTCAGGTTAATTCTGTACTCACAACGCTCCTCCACAGACTGACAGGGGAATCAAAACATACACCTTATTAGGACTGAAAGTAAATACAGTCATTCAGAAAGTATAACGTTACAGCCGTATTCGAAATCGATTCAATTAATGTTTTCCTCATCAATCTAACACACATGACAAACGAAAAACAGACATTTTGCTAAAATATTAAATAGAAAAAACATCCATCAATCAAATGTATTTATAAAGCCCTTCGTACATCAGCTAAATATCAAAGTGCTGTACAGAAACCAGCCTGAAACCCCCAAACAGCAAGCAATGCAGGTGTAGAAGAAATAACTTTACATAAATGTTCAGACCCTTGAGAGGATCTGCAGAGAAGAATGAGAACTCCACAAATACAGATGAGGCCGAGCTTGTAGCTTCATACCAGGAAGACGAGGCTGTAATCGCTGCAAAGGTGCTTCAACAAAGTACTGAGTAAAAGGTCTGAATACTTAGTAAATGTGATCTTTTTTTTTTTGAAATACATTGTGCTAACAATTTCTAAAAACCTATTTTTGCTTTGTCATTATGGAGGTATTGTGTGTAGATTGATGTGAGGGGGGGGGGGGAAACAATTTAATCGATTTTAGAATAAGGCTGTAACAAAATGTGGAAAATGTCAAAGGGGCCTGAATACTTTCCCAATGCTGGAGTAGGAGATAGTCAGTCATTTTTATTAGGATCCCCATTCGCTAACGCCAGCTAATCTTCCTGGGGTCCACATTGTATTAAGAGCTGGTTCATGTCTTCATAGTGACTTCAGGGGAACTCCCACCAGAGAAATACTGCTCAAAAGTATGTGGACACTTCAAATTAGTAGATTTGGCCATTTCAGCCAAACACATTGCCAACAGGTGTATAAAAGAAAATAAATCGAGCTCACAGCCATGCAATCTCCATAGACAAACATTGTCAGTAGAATGGCCTTACTGAAGAGCTTAGTGATTTTCAACGTGGCACCGTCACAGGATGCCACTTCTCCAACAAGTCAGTTCGTCAGATTTCTGCTCTGATAGAACTGCCCCGGTCAACTGTAAGTGCTGTTATTGTGAAGTGGAAACGTCTAGGAGCAACAACGGCTCAGCCACGTAGTGGTAGGCCACACAAGTTCACAGAACGGAATCGCCGAGTGCTGAATTGCGTAAAAATTGTCTCTCCTCATTTGCAACACTCACTACTGAGTTCCAAACTGCCTCTGGAAGCAACGTCAGCACAACTGTTCGTCGGGAACTTCATGAAATGGGTTTCCACGGCCGAGCAGCCGCACACAAGCCTAAGATCACCATGCACAATGCCAAGCATCGGGTGGTATAAAGCTCGCCGCCATTGGACTCTCGAGCAGTGGTTCTCTGGAGTGATGAATCATGATGAATCATGCTTCACCATCTGGCAGTCCGACGGACGAATCTGGGTTTGGCGGATGCCAGGAGAACGCTACCTGTCCCAATGCATAGTGCCAACTGTAAAGTTTGGTGGAGGAGGAATAATGGTCGGGGGCTGTTTTTCATGGTTCGGGCCCTTTAGTTGCAGTGAAGGGAAATCTTAACGCTACAGCATACAATTACATTCTAGATGATTCTGTTCTTCAGCCTTTGTGGCAACAGTTTGAGGAAGGCCCTTTCCTGTTTCAGCATGACAAAGCTCCCGTGCACAAAGCGAGGTCCATACAGAAATGGTTTGACAAGTTATGTGTGGAAGAACTTTACTGGCCTGCACAGAGCCCTGACCTCAACCCCATCGAATACCTTTGGGATGAATTGGAACGCCGACTGCGAGCCAGGCCTAATCGCCCAACATCAGTGCCAGACCTCACTAATGCTCTTGTGGCTGAATGGAAGCAAGTCCCAGCAGCAATGTTCCAACATGCAGCAATGTTCCAACATCTAGTGGAAGCCTTCCCAGAAGAGTGGAGGCTGTTATAGCAGCAATGTTCCAACATCTAGTGGAAAGCTTCCCAGAAGAGTGGAGGCTGTTATAGCAGCAATGTTCCAACATCTAGTGGAAGCCTTCCAGAAGAGTGGAGGCTGTTATAGCAGCAATGTTCCAACATCTAGTGGAAAGCTTCCCAGAAGAGTGGAGGCTGTTATAGCACAATGTTCCAACATCTAGTGGAAAGCCTTCCCAGAAGAGTGGAGGCTGTTATAGCAGCAATGTTCCAACATCTAGTGGAAAGCCTTCCCAGAAGAGTGGAGGCTGTTATACAGCAATGTTCCAACATCTAGTGGAAAGCCTTCCAGAAGAGAGGAGTGGTTATAGCAGCAATGTTCCAATCTAGTGGAAAGCTTCCAGAAGAGTGGAGGCTGTTATAGCAGCAATGTTCCAACATCTAGTGGAAAGCCTTCCCAGAAGAGTGGAGGCTGTTATAGCAGCAATGTTCAACATCTGTGGAAAGCCTTCCCAGAAGAGTGGAGGCTGTTATAGCAGCAATGTTCCAATTCTAGTGGAAAGCCTTCCCAGAAGAGTGGAGGCTGTTATAGCGCAGCAATGTTCCAACATCTAGTGGAAAGCCTTCCAGAGGAGTGGAGGCTGTTATAGCAGCAAAGGGGGGGACCAACATTATATTAATGCCATGATTTTGGAATGAGATGTTCGACGAGCATGTGTCCACATACTTTTGGTGATGTAGTGTAGATTCAAAGATAAAGACTTGCGTTAACTCCCTGAGCTAATAACGAGGCTTTAGCTCAGCAGGCTAGACAGTCACAGTACGAATCCCAGTCGATCACAC
>NW_019943331.1:243114-252029 GCF_002910315.2 Salvelinus sp. IW2-2015
TCCGAACATCTAGTGGAAAGCCTTCCCAAGAGTGGAGGCTGTTATGCAGCAATGTTCCAACATCTAGTGACCAGCCTTCCCAGAAGAGTGGAGGCTGTTTATAGCAGCCAATGTTCCAACATCAGTGGAAAGCCTTCCAGAAGAGTGAGGCTGTTATAGCAGCAATGTTCCAACATCTAGTGGACAGCCTTCCCAGAAGAGTGGAGGCTGTTATAGCAGCAATGTTCCAACATCTAGTGAAAGCCTTCCCAGAAGAGTGGAGGCTGTTATAGCACAATGTTCCAACATCTAGTGGAAGCCTTCCCAGAAGAGTGGAGCTGTTATAGCAGCAATGTTCCAACATCTAGTGGAAAGCCTTCCCAGAAGAGTGGAGGCTGTTATAGCAGCAATGTTCCAACATCTAGTGGAAAGCCTTCCCAGAAGAGAGGAGGCTGTTATAGCAGCAATGTCCAACATCTAGTGGGAAAGCCTTCCCAGAAGAGTGAGGCTTGTTATAGCAGCAATGTTCCAACATCTAGTGGAAAGCCTTCCCAGAAGAGTGGAGCTGTTATAGCAGCAATGTTCCAATATCTAGTGGAAAGCCTTCCCAGAAGAGTGGAGGCTGTTATAGCAGCAATGTTCCAACATCTAGTGGAAAGCTTCCAGAAGAGTGAGGCTGTTATAAGCAGCAATGTCAATATCTAGTGGAAAGCCTTCCAGAAGAGTGGAGGCTGTTATAGCAGCAATGTTCCAACATCTAGTGGAAAGCCTTCCCAGAAGAGTGGAGGCTGTTATAGCAGCAATGTTCCAACATCTAGTGGAAAGCCTTCCCAAGAGAGTGGAGGCTGTTATAGCAGCAATGTTCCAATATCTAGTGGAAAGCCTTCCAGAAGAGTGGAGGCTGTTATAGCAGCAATCAATTCCAACATCTAGTGGAAAGCCTTCCAGAGGAGTGGAGGCTGTTATAGCAGCAAGGGGGGGGACAACATTATATTAATGCCCATGATTTTGGAATGAGAGTTTCGACGACAGTGTCCACATACTTTTGGTGATGTAGTGTAGATTCAAAGATAAAGACTTGCGTTAACTCCCTGAGCTAATAACGAGGCTTTAGCTCAGCAGGCTAGCACAGTCACAGTACGAATCCCAGTCGATCACACGTACCATCATGCGTGCGTGGCTGATGTTCCAAGTCAGCGTTGTCATGGTTCTTTCTGGGGGTCCACGATGGAATCCTCGATGATGTAGGCGTGCCTGGCCATGGTAACCGGCAGGTACTTCTCCATCCAGCGAGGGCGCGGTTAGTTTTGTCAGCAGTCGCCTAAGACCAGACGGTTACCGGGAGTAACGTCCCTGAAGATGATGTCCTCCGTCAGGACATGGTTACTGTGGGGAGAGAAGAGAAAGGGAGAGTTCATTGTAATATTGTATTACAGTTAGAGACATGCTGGGGAGAAAGGAGATGGGAGGGGTGAATGTGTGATTCAGAGACACTTTACAGCTTAAAAGGATACCAAAAGATTAGAGGTCGAAACGTATCTGTCTCAATGGCGCTGCCGAACCCTCACATAATGGACACGACAACGTTGCGATCTCTATCCGTCTCTATGCTACAAAGGGGCAAGAATGAGGAAGTGGATAGAATGTCATTTCTTATGATATTCAGTGAAATGAACATGATAAAAGAGATACTATCACAACAACACAACAAAGGTGTATTAACCAAAGTCCCAGAATGGCCCTTGATCCAGACATGTAAACTCAGCTACTGCTCTGTTCATATCATGGCATTTTGAGTTCAGTATCATTATATATATTTATATTATATTTTATTTATATATTTAAATACATCAAAACAATTCAAAGACAGTCATGCATTAACGAATAAATGATAGAAATCAGACTGTTTTACCAATCTAAGTACACATGCACTCAGAACCCTTCACTTTTTACACCTTTTGGTTAAATTACAGCCTTATTCTAAATGGATTGAATTAAATATTTTTCTCATCAATCTACAAACAAAACCCCGTAATGACAAAGTGAAAAGGTTTTTAGAAGTTTTTGCAAATGTATAACAGAAATACCTTATTACTAAGTATTCAGACCTTTTGCTATGAGACTCGAAATTGAGCTCAGGTGCATCCTGTTTCCATTGATCATCCTTGAGATGTTTCTACAACTTGATTGGAGTCAACCTGTTGTAAATTCAACTGATTGGAAAAGCACACACCTGTCTAATAAGGTCCCACAGTTGACATCCATGTCAGAGCCAAACCAACCATGAGGTCAAAGGAATTGTCCGTAGAGCTCCGAGACAGGATTGTGTCGAGGCACAGATCTGGGAAGGGTACCAAAAAATGTCTGCAGCATTGAAGGTCCCCAAGAACACAATGGCCTCCATCATTCTTAAATGGAAGAAGTTTGGAACCACCAAGACTCTTCCTAGAGCTGGCCGCCCGGCCAAACTGAGCAATCGGGGGAGGAAGGGCCTTGTCAGGGAGGTGACCAAGAACCCGATGGTCACTCTGACAGAGCTCCAGAGTTCTTCTGTGGAGATGGGGAGACCTTCCAGAAGACAACCATCTCTGCAGCAGTGAAAGGCACATGACAGCCGCTAGGAGTTTGCCAAATGGACCTAAAGGCTCTGACCATTTGAAACCAAGATTTAATTATTTGCCTAAATGCCAAGCGTCATGTCAGGAGGAACCAGCAACACTCATCACCTGGACAATACCATCCCTATGGTGAAGCATGGTGGTGCACCATCCCTACGGTGAAGCATGGTGGTGGCACCATCATGCTGTGGGATGTTTTTCAGCGGCAGGGACTGGGAGACTAGTCAGGATCGAAGTACAGGGAGATCCTTGATTAGAACCTGCTTCACAGTGCTCAGACCTCAGATTGGGCAAAGTTCACTTCCTCCAACAGACAATGACCTGAAGCACACAGCCAAGACAACGCAAAACTGGCTTCGGACAAATGCACATTTGTGCCTGCTGGAGATCATTTTGCAGGGCTCTGGCAGTGCTCCTCCTTGCACAAAGGCAGGGGTAGCGGTCCTGCTGCTGGTTGTTACCCTCCTACGGCCTCCTCCACGTCTCCTGATGTACTGGCCTGTCTCCTGGTAGCGCCCCATGCTCTGAACACTACGCTGACAGACACAGCAAACCTTCTTGCCACAGCTCGCATTGATGTGCATCCTGGATGAGCTGCACTACCTGAGCCACTTGTGTGGGTTGTAGTTTCATGCTACCACTAGAGTGAAAGCACCGCCAGCATTCAAAAGTGACCAAACATCAGCCAGAAGCATAGGAACTGAGAAGTTTCTGTTGTTCACCACCTGCAGAACCACTCCTTTATTGGGGTGTCTTGCTAATTGCCTATCATTTCCACCTTTTGTCTATTCCATTTGCACAACAGCATGTGACATTTATTGTCATCAATGTTGCTTCCTAAGTGGACAGTTTGATTTCACAGAAGTGTGATTGACTTGGATTACATTGTGTTGTTTAAGTGTTCCCTTTATTTTTTTGAGCAGTGTATATTATTCAATAGGTCTCTCCAAACAGGTAATATATATATTCAATAGGTCTAGTTACAATACAGGTAATATATATTATTCAATAGGTCTAGTTACAATACAGGTAATTATTATTATTCAATAGGTCTTCGTCACAATACAGGTAAATATATATTATTCAATAGGTCTAGTTAAATACAGGTATATATATTATTCAATAGTCAGTTACAATACAGGTAATATATTATCAATAGGTCTAGTCACAATACAGTAATATATATATTCAATAGGAGTGAGTCATGCATTGAGTTGAGCTGGTTGTAGCTGATTTCACGGGCTACAGATGACAGTCTGTTTTCCCATTTGGGACTTATTTTAATTGTACTGATCAACAACATTTACATAGAAGTAGCTTATTTTATAAAAATGCTCGCTCTCTCTTTTACCAGTAATGACATCATTCATGAGGCAAGAGGGCGGCCTGTCGAGAGCAGTCAGTTCGCTGAGGCAATAGATCATCTTTGGTGGAGACGTGTGAGAATACGAATAAGTGAATTGATCAAGTTTGGTGGCTATCAGCTTTGAAAATCTGCATATTTTGCTTTATGGTTTGGATATTATCACAAAAGTACCAGGGTGGTGAATTAATGTTAGTTCAGCTGTCAGCTAGCTAGGAAGTTATCCTACAAAGATGGAAGATACCGGTATCTTCTTGCATTGTAAAGGTTCTACCTGTAGGACATTGTTTTGCGAACAGTAACGAACAGTTTCAACATTTCTACATGCCGTGTTAGCTCTCCACTCATGCTGCACAGAAGTTAACAAGTGCGCTATAAAAAGGGGAATCTGCTGCGCTGATAGACCGGTTTGATCCGTGAGACACATTTGACAGAAGTACCGAAAGTTAAAAATAATCTAGTGCAAAACCAGTGGAGGCCGGCACATAATAATACCTTGACATTGAGTCAATGGAGTGAAACGTGTGGTTGTTACCATTCCATTGACTCATTCTAGGCATGACTATGAGCCTTCCTCCCTCAGCAGCCTCCCTGCACCAAACAGTTTTCATGTTCTGGTACCGGGAGATTAACAGTAATTGCGCTAAGCTAACGATATGCTAACTTCAATCATCTCCAAACTGCACGCAGACACATTAAAATGGTTCCATGAGTTCGTCTGACTGGTAAGTATCTTGCAGTAACCCTTGAATCACTGACAGTGAATGTTTTGCCAGGTGTGTGTGTGTGTGTGCACTAACAATGCTTCAACTTCACTATGGCTTTAGTGATACAGCAAATAACCTGTTTACAGGTTGGGCATTATATGGGTTTGTCTAGGACTATTTATAGTATAGCCTAGTCCATTAGGGTTGTCAAAGTCTATTTATAGTATAGCCTAGTCACATTAGGGTTGTCTAGAACTATTTATAGTATAGCCTAGTCACATTAGGTTTGTCAAAGTCTATTTATAGTATAGCCTAGTCACATTAGGTTAGTCAAGGTCTATTATATATGTACCATCATGCGTGCGTGGCTGATGTTCCAAGTCAGCGTTGTCATGGTTCTGTTCTGGGGGTCCACGATGGAATCCTCGATGATGTAGGCGTGCCTGGCCATGGTAACCGGCAGGTACTTCTCCATCCAGCGAGGGGCGCGGTTAGTTTTGGTCAGCAGTCGCCTAGAGACCAGACGGTTACCGGGAGTAACGTCCCTGAAGATGATGTCCTCCGTCAGGACATGGTTACTGTGGGGGAGAGAAGAGAGGAGAGTTCATTGTAATATTGTATTACAGTTAGAGACATGCTGGGGAGAAAGGAGATGGGAGGGGTGAATGTGTGATTCAGAGACACTTTACAGCTTAAAAGGATACCAAAAGATTAGAGGTCGAAACGTATCTGTCTCAATGGCGCTGCCCGAACCCTCACATAATGGGACAGCTACAACGTTGCGATCTCTATCCGTCTCTATGCTACAAAGGGGCAAGAATGAGGAAGTGGATAGAATGTCATTTCTTATGATTATCAGTGAAATGAACATGATAAAAGAGATACTATCACAACAACACAACAAAAGGTGTATTAACCAAAGTCCCAGAATGGCCCTTGATCCAGACATGTAAACTCAGCTACTGCTCTGTTCATATCATTGGGCATCTTTTGAGTTCAGTATCATTATATATATTTATATTATATATTTATTTATATATTTAAATACATCAAAACAATTCAAAGACAGTCATGCATTAACGAATAAATGATAGAAATCAGACTGTTTTTACCAATCTAAGTACACATGCACTCAGAACCCTTCACTTTTTACACCTTTTGGTTAAATTACAGCCTTATTCTAAAATGGATTGAATTAAATATTTTTCTCATCAATCTACAAACAAAACCCCGTAATGACAAAGTGAAAAGGTTTTTAGAAGTTTTTGCAAATGTATAACAGAAATACCTTATTTACGTAAGTATTCAGACCTTTTGCTATGAGACTCGAAATTGAGCTCAGGTGCATCCTGTTTCCATTGATCATCCTTGAGATGTTTCTACAACTTGATTGGAGTCKACCTGTTGTAAATTCAACTGATTGGAAAAGCACACACCTGTCTATATAAGGTCCCACAGTTGACAGTCCATGTCAGAGCAAAAACCAAGCCATGAGGTCAAAGGAATTGTCCGTAGAGCTCCGAGACAGGATTGTGTCGAGGCACAGATCTGGGAAGGGTACAAAAAATGTCTGCAGCATTGAAGGTCCCAAGAACACAATGGCCTCCATCATTCTTAAATGGAAGAAGTTTGGAACCACCAAGACTCTTCCTAGAGCTGGCGCGCCGGCCAAACTGAGCATCGGGGGAAAGGGCCTTGGTCAGGGAGGTGACCAAGAACCCGATGGTCACTCTGACAGAGCTCAGAGTTTTCTGTGGAGATGGGAGACCTTCCAGAAGAACAACCATTCTGCAGCAGTGAAAGGCACATGACAGCCCGCTAGGAGTTTGCCAAATGGCACCTAAAGGGCTCTGACCATTTGAAACCAAGATTTAATTATTTGCCTAAATGCCAAGCGTCATGTCAGGAGGAACCCAGGAACACTCATCACCTGGACATACATCCCTATGGTGAAGCATGGTGGTGGCACCATCCCTACGGTGAGCATGGTGGTGGCACCATCATGCTGTGGGGATGTTTTTCAGCGGCAGGGACTGGGAGACTAGTCAGGATCGAAGTACAGGGAGATCCTTGATTAGAACCTGCTTCACAGTGCTCAGGACCTCAGATTGGGGCAAAGGTTACCTTCCAACAGGACATGACCTGAAGCACACAGCCAAGACAACGCAAACTGGCTGGGACAAATGCACATTTGTGGCCTGCTGGAGATCATTTTGCAGGGTTCTGGCAGTGCTCCTCCTTGCACAAAGGCAGGGGTAGCGGTCCTGCTGCTGGTTGTTACCTCCTACGGCCTCCTCCACGTCTCCTGATGTACTGGCCTGTCTCCTGGTAGCGCCTCATGCTCTGAACACTACGCTGACAGACACAGCAAACCTTCTTGCCACAGCTCGCATTGATGTGCATCTGGATGAGCTGCACTACCTGAGCCACTTGTGTGGGTTGTAGTTTCATGCTACCACTAGAGTGAAAGCACGCCAGCACTTCAAGTGACAAAACATCAGCAATAAAGTGACAAGAGCATAGGAACTGAGAAGTGGTCTGTGGTCACCACCTGCAGAACCTCCTTTATTGGGGGTGTCTTGCTAATTGCCTATCATTTCCACCTTTTGTCTATTCCATTTGCACAACAGCATGTGACATTTATTGTCAATCATGTTGCTTCTAAGTGGACAGTTTGATTTCACAGAAGTGTGATTGACTTGGAGTTACATTGTGTTGTTTAAGTGTTCCCTTTATTTTTTTGAGCAGTGTATATTATTCAATAGGTCTCGTCACAATACAGGTAATATATATTATTCAATAGGTCTAGTTACAATACAGGTAATATATATTATTCAATAGGTCTAGTTACAATACAGGTAATATATATTATTCAATAGGTTCTCACAATACAGGTATATATATTATTCAATAGGTCTAGTTAAATACAGGTAATATATTTATTCAATAGGTCTGTACAATACAGTAATTATATTATTCATAGGTCTTACAATACAGGTAATATATATTATTCAATAGGAGTGAGTCATGCATTGAGTTGAGCTGGTTGTAGCTGATTTCACGGGGCTACAGATGACAGTCTGTTTTCCCATTTGGGACTTATTTTAATTGTACTGATCACAACATTTACATAGAAGTAGCTTTTTTTTAAAAATGCTCGCTCTCTCTTTTACCAGTAATGACATCATCATGAGGCAAGAGGTGGGCGGCTGTCGAGAGCAGTCAGTTCGCTGAGGGCAATAGATCATCTTTGGTGGAGACGTGTGAGAGATCCGAATAAGTGAATTGATCAAGTTTTGGTGGCTATCAGCTTTGAAAATCTGCATATTTTGCTTTATGGTTTGGATATTATCACAAAAGTACCAGGGTGGTGAATTAATGTTAGCTCTGCTGTCAGCTAGCTAGGAAGTTATCCTACAAAGATGGAAGATACGGTATCTTCTTGCATTGTAAAGGGTTCTAGCCTGTAGGACATTGTTTTGCGAACAGTAACGAACAGTTTCAACATTTCTACATGCCGTGTTAGCTCTCCACTCATGCTGCACAGAAGTTAACAAGTGCGCTATAAAAAGGGGGAATCTGCTGCGCTGATAGACCGGTTTGATCCGTGAGACACTTTGACAGAAGTACCGAAGTTAAAAATAATCAGTGCAAACCAGTGGAGGCCGGCACATAATAATCCTTGACATTGAGTCAATGGAGTGAAACGTGTGGTTGTTACCATTCCATTGACTCATTCTAGGCATGACTATGAGCCTTCCTCCCTCAGCAGCCCTCCCTGCACCAAACCAGTTTTTCATGTTCTGGTACCGGGAGATTAACAGTAATTGCGCTAAGTAACGATATGCTAACTTCAATCATCTCAAACTGCACGCAGACACATTAAATGGTTTCCATGAGTTCGTCTGACTGGGTAAGTATCTTGCAGTAACCCTTGAATCACTGACAGTGAATGTTTTGCCAGGTGTGTGTGTGTGTGTGTGCACTAACAATGCTTCAACTTCACTATGGCTTTAGTGATACAGCAAATAACCTGTTTTAAGGTTGGGCATTTATATGGGTTTGTCTAGGACTATTTATAGTATAGCCTAGTCCCATTAGGGTTGTCAAGTCTATTTATAGTATAGCCTAGTCACATTAGGGTTGGTCTAGAACTATTTATAGTATAGCCTAGTCACATTAGGGTTTGTCAAAGTCTATTTATAGTATAGCCTAGTCACATTAGGGTTAGTCAAGGTCTATTTATAG